>NC_138976.1:217613028-217813028 GCF_964341445.2 Mesoplodon mirus
TGTAGGATCTTAGTTCCCCGACCAGGGATGGAACCCTCACCCCCTGCAGTGGGAGCGCAGAGGCTTAACCACTGGACCGCCAGGGAAGTCCCAAGAACTGTAATCTTTTAATGCTGAATCATCCTATCCAAAAACAGGGAATGTCTTTCCATTTGTTCATGTCTACTTTTGTGTCTTTCAGGAGTGTTTTTTTAACTTTTTCCTGGTATGAGTTTTGTACACTTCTTGTTAAATTTATTCCTATGTAGTTAATCTTCTTTGCTGCTATTGTAAATGGAGTTTTGTCTACCATTGTGTCCCACTTATTGTTTGTGTATATGAAGGCTATTGATTTTGTATGTTAATTTTATACCCTTCCTTGTTACTGAATTTTTTATCAGTTTAGTTAGTTGTATCATTGATTTTTCTGGAGTTTATCAGGTACGCTATTATATCATCTGCAAATAGAGATAGTTTTTGTTTTTCTGTACTCATTCTTAAGCCTCTAACTGATTTGTCTAATTCAATTGGCTAATACCTCTAGTACAGTGTTGAATAGTAGTGGTATCAGTGGATATCCTTGCCTTGTTCCTGATTTTAGTGGAAATGTCTCTACTGTTTCTCCACTAAATAAAATACAGGTTTTAGGACTAAGGTATGTGTGTGGGTGACTTTATCATAGAGATCTAGATATTTGGATGGAGCATGGGAACAGAAATTAAGAAGAGATTTCTATGAAGGCTACTCTCTTACGTCCTTTCAAATTCTAGGGCAGGGAGTTCCCTGGAGGTCCAGTGGTTGGGACTCTGTGCTTCCACTTCAGGGGGCACGGGTTCAATCCCTGGTCTGGGAACTTAAGATCCCACATGCCGTGTGGGATCGCCAAAAAAAAAAAAAACACAAAACCAAAAACAACAAAAAAGACAAATTCTAGGGCAATAGCACAACACACTCAAAAGCTGGAATTCTTCTTGTTTCAACTTGGTAATATCAGTGAGATACGCCATTATAGCAAGTCATTTGAATTTGTATAAATTGTCTTTATGTGTTATTGTGATCAAAAATAAAAAATTTATCCTTGTGTTTGTCTTGTAGTGTGTGCTGTTTTTATGGAGTTTAAAGATTAATCATCCCAAAACATTGTTTCTGCTTCGAGGAAATCATGAATGCAGGCATCTTACAGAATATTTCACCTTCAAACAGGAATGTAAGTATAATCACTCCTCCAGAACTTTTTAAGTTATCCTTTAGCCAGTCCCAGCGAATTAAACACAAAGAAAAGAAACTAATGGACCTCAAATGCTTCCTGTTCTGTTTTTGTTTTTGTTTTGTTTTGTTTTCTGATGAGAACCTAGATTCCACTTTTTAACACTTGTTTTGAAAATAACTTTTGAGTATCCCTCTGGGTCTATAAGTAATACATTTAGGATATTTGGAAAACGTTAAAAAGTCCAAAGATATTAATTGTCCACAATTACACCACTTAAAATTAATCACTATTTTCTCACTATTTGGTATATAGTCTTCTTTTCTGTATACATAAAAACCTATCATGAAATAGTTCAGATATATCTATATCCATACAATCCTCCCTTGATTTCCCAGGAATTGGTTCCAGGACCCCCACAGATACCCACATCCGCAGTTTCTCAAGTCCCTTATCTAAAATGGTGTAGTATTTCCATATAACCTTCATATATTCTCCTGTATACTTTAAGTCATCTCTAGATTATTCATAATACCTAATACAAATGCTATGTAAATAGTTGTAAATACAATGTAAATGTTATGTAAATAGTTGCTGGCCCACTGCAAATTTAAGTTTTGCATGTTGGAACTTTCTGGAATTTTTTTTCCCCCAAATATTTTAGTTCTGCAGTTGGTTGAATCCGTGGATGCAGAACCTGTGGATATGGAGAGCCAACTGTATATATATTTGCAATAAAGTTGGGCTCATAGTATATGTACTGTTTAATAAATTACTCTTTTCATGTTATGTAATAGCATTTTTCCATTTTGTTAAATACTTTTTAACATGACTTTAAAATATAATACTAATGTTTTTAAAGTATTCCATCTTATGAATGTAATATCATGTGTGTGGCCAATTTAGTAGCAACTGTAGGGCACTTAGGTTGATTCCAACTATAAATAATACTGTAATAGTAAAAAAAAATTTATTATTAAAGGTAGAATTTTTTTGAAACTCAAAACATTACAAGCTGATTTAAAAAAACAAAAACAGGGAATTCCCTGGTGGTCCAGTGGTTAGGATGCAGTGCTTCCACTTCCACTTCCACGAGGCCCAACTAAGATCCTGCAAAGCCTCAAGCCTTGAGGCGAAGCACAAACAAAAACAAAAACCTCACAGATTTCTTTGACCAGAATCTAGGTACTCACAATTGGCTCTGAGTAACATGCAGCATGATGGTGACTATATTGAGCTTGTTTGGGAGAACTTGCCTCTGGACATTTGCACGTATCATCTCTTGTTTCCCCAGGTGTCTATCTGCTTAGAAGACCTACATCCTTACTTCATTCGTGTCATAGCCTTAGAGATTTTCTTCCCTGGTTGCTTTTTCTAAATTAAAATCTCATCACTTTATTCTCATACCCTACTTTTTTTCCCATAGTATCTATCAATACCTGAAATTTTTATATATCCTATATATATAAAATTTATATTTTTTTAATATATTTATTTATTTACTGCCTTTCTCTCCCACCAGAATTTAGGCTGCATAACAACAGGGACGTGTTTTGTTCTCTGTTGTTTTTCCAGAACACTATCTAATAAGTCATAGTAGATGCTGAACAAATATTGGTTGAATTAAATTGTTGAATGAATGATCCTTTGTGATTTATATCTTTAGGATAGACTCAGAAAAGAATTACTAGGTGTCAGGGCATGAACATTTTAAAGACTTTTGGTACATACTCTAGCATTCAGAAAAATTATATATCAGTTTATACTACATGGAATTTTTGTATTGTTATAGTGAAAGGAAAATATTGAAACAAAAAACAGAATTATACCTTTTTTGATTTCTAAAGTGTTAGTATATTCTTTATAAAATAAGAAAGGTAAAATTATCTCTTGTCTAGCCCTAAAGTCTACCTCTTTCCCCCCATAATCCTGAACATATAAAAATGGTTTGGGACTTCCCTGGCGGTCGACTGGTTAAGACGGCACTTCCACTGCGAGGGGGCGAGGGTTCCTCCCCTGGTCAGGGAACTAAGATCCCACCTGCCATGTGGTGTGGCCAAAAAAAAAAAAAAAACCTTTATTGTTCATATAATTGATATTTTGATCATGGATTTTACTTTGTGTCCTATTCAGATTTCTCTTCAGATTATCATCTTGGAGGAATATATTATATCTGAAGTTTTATTACCAAAAGAATATTCAAAGTTGAAAAAAACTTTTAAATTTGTTTTCAGAGACTCAGTTTATTCAGCTGCCACAAAGTCCCTCTACTTACAATTTGAAAATGTTCCCAATGCTCATTTTAACTCTTGTTACCAGTAGCTTCCTACATTGAAGTCAGCAGTTGTGATGACAGCCTTCCTCCTAGTAATGCCTGAAAGGAAAGGTCTTTCTTATTGAAAGAAATTTTAGAGTGTGAACACTTAAAAACCCTGTGAGAGAAAAGTCAGCTACAAATGGGCAAGATATAGATCATTCCAGGCCTTGGAACTTATTGAAATAAACACTTTAAATCAGTAATTAACCAGGAAGTTTAAAAAAAATTAGATCTACTGTTGGTGAGTGTTTAAATTGGTGTAAAGTACTTGAAGAGTAATTTTGGAATATCCGTAAAAATTTCTGACCCAGCAGTTTGGCTTCTAGGAATTTATCATGCAGATTGTATCTTTTCTTTTTAAAATTTATTTATTTTTATTTTTATTTATTTTTGGCTGCTTTGGGTCTTTGTTGCTGCACGTGGGCTTTCTCTAGCTGCGGAGAGCGGGGGCTACTCTTCGTTGTGGTGCACGGTCTTCTCATTGTGGTGGCTTCTCTTGTTGCGCAGCACGTGCTCTAGGTGCGCAGGCTTCAGTTGTGACGCACTGGCTTAGTTGCTCCACGGCATGTGGGATCTTCCTGGACCAGGGCTCGAACCCGTGTCCCCTGCATTGGCAGGCGGATTCTTAACCGCTGCACCACCAGGGAAGCCCTGTATCTTTTTTTTTTTAATACTGCATAACAAATGACCACAAATTTAGCTGCTTAAAACAGCACATTTGTTATCTCATAGTTACTGCAGGTCAGAAGTCCAGGCACAGTATGGCTAAATTTGCTGCTCAGGGTCTCACTGGGCCAAAATTAAGGTGTCACCAAGGGCTGTGTTCTTATTTGGAGCTTGGTGTCTTCCAAGCTCACTAGTTGTTGGTGGTCCTTATTGACTGTAGGATTAAGGCCCCTAGTTTCCTGCTAGCTGTTGGCTAGAAACTGCCCTCAGTTTCTAGAGCCCAAATGCATCTCTCTGCCTTCCTCTTCTGTGATCAGCCAGCTGGAGAAAACTCTCTGCTTTTCAGAGGCTCACCTGATTAGGTCAGGCCCACCCAGGAGAATCTCCCTTTTGCCATAATGATACATAATCATGGGAGTCTCAGCTTATTTCCAAGTTCCACCCACTCAGAGGGGCACAGATTATACAAAGGTATAGGTCATTGCAGGTCATTTTAGAATTCTGCCTATCACACTATATACTCAAAAAGATAAGAAGATATGGATGTATAAGGATGTTCATTATAGTGTTCATTGTAATAGCAAAAAAAAAGAATCTAAATGTCAATAAAGGACTGCTTAAATAAGGGATAATGCATCTAAAAAATGGAATGTTAGGCAGCTGTTGTAAGATCAAGGTGGATCTAGATGTACGGATATGGAGAGCTGTTCAGATATATTGTTAGGTGAAGGAAGCCATTTGCAGAACATGTATAGTGTGATCTCCTTTGTAAATTAAAAATATATAAGGTGCAGAAGTAATTGGTAACAGTGATTACCTGTGGGAAGTTGGATCAGGAGGACTAGTACTTTTAATTTTTTATCTTCCCATAGAACTCCATGAATTAGCGTTTCATCACCACTATGTAATACTATTATAACAATTTTTTAAACTGGTAACTTTCAAATTATCCATTTAGGGCCTAAGCATTTAAAAGGCTTTTTAAAGCATCCCAGGTAATTCTGTAGCACACTGCTGGTTAAGAACACCTCTTCCAAAGGCTTGGAAAGTATCTACTGTTTGTCATTTGAGAACCACTTCATCAAGTACTTTAAAAATTGTAAACATTTTGCATTGTTTTTCTAAGCCAAATATTAGGGTGGTCCTCATTACACCTCTGTTTCTTTACCTGGGAAGATTAAACAGTGCCTGTCAAGCAGTTAACAAAGGCCCTGGAATGCTCAATATTTGGCAATAGATAAGTAATGAAGAAAAAGATGTGTATGGATGCCTCTGAATTAAGATTCATGTTTTTTTGGTAACATTCTATCTAATTCTTCCTCTGTTTTTTCAGAGTTCTTTTTTTGATTAGTATAATTGGTTCAGACTGTTTTCAGAAAATAGAACAATAGGTTTGGGAAACATTTTGAGTGTGTCATTTTGCACAGGATTTCTTATCTCAGGTTTTTCTTTGCTTTTCACATGCTTTAATTTAGTTAAACCACGTTTCTTTCTTTTTCTCTTATCTGCCAAGATACTCCTGTTTCATTCTAATGCTGCATCCGAAATGTTAATAAATCTTGGAATAAGCACACAAATTCAAGTACAATTTTAAATTTTGTTCCTGTATAAGGAAAGAGCATGTGTGCCACTTTGCATGAGTGTTTTTACTGATAAGCTGATCTTTCTTAAAGGGCCACAGTGACATTTAGAATCAGCACTTTATAATTACTGTTAAGTGATGCTTAGTTCCAAATTGTGCAGCTGCAATCTTGTTAATATTTCTAGGAGGGGCAGGTGGAGGCTTTTCTTTTCTTATATCATGTTTTGAAGTGCTTTATATTGCAGAGTTTTTTGTTTTTTTGTTTTTTGGCAGTAGGCGGGCCTCTCACCACTGCGGCTTCTCCCGCTGCGGAGCACAGGCTCCGGACGCGCAGGCCCAGCAGCCATGGCTCACGGGCCCAGCCGCTCTGCGGCATGTGGGATCTTCCCGGACCGGGACACGAACCCGTGTCCCGTGCATCGGCAGGCGGACTCCCAACCACTGCGCCACCAGGGAAGCCCCAGAGATTTTTTTTATTTCTTTCAAATCCAGAGATAATTTGAGTAGCAAAGTATAACAGTTAATTTTTGACATATCATTTATCTTTGCAAAAACATTTCTTTATTGTTATGTACTTGGAAAGCAAGAAACCTAGTGGTTTTATGATTCCATCTCATAGTTCTGGGTCCATATTTCTAAAGTAAATTAATTTCTTATTTCCAAGGGCCCCTTTTTTGATGTGTAGTTAAACAGCTTACTGAAATTACAGGAGGTTCCAGAAACTCCTGTAATTTTGCTAATGAAAACAGTATTGTTATGACAGGTTGATTTTTTTTTTTTTGAAATAAACAAATGTTTGCCATTGTTCATTACTTATAGTAGCAAGAGATTGGTGTGGTTAGATTGTGGTATATCCATAAAGTGAAATATTATATAGATATTTAAAAACTAACAAAACTCTTCATATAACGATATGGCATGATCTCCAAAATATGTTAGTAAGTCCAAAAAATGGGAATTCCCTGGCGGTGCAGTGGTTAGGACTCCGTGCTCTCACTGCCAGGTGCCTGGGTTCAATCCCTGATCTGGGAACTAAGATCCCTCATGCTGCACAGCGCAGCCAAAAAAGAAAAGTCCAAAAAGGGGCGTCCCTGGTGGCGCAGTGGTTAAGAATCTGCCTGCCAATGCAGGAGACACGGGTTCGAGCAGCGGAGCAACTAAGCCCGTGCGGCACAACTACTGAGCCTGTGCTCTTGAGCCCGAGAGCCACAACTACTGAGCCCGCGAGCCACAACTACTGAAGCCCGCATGCCTAGAGCCCATGCTCTGCAACAGAAGCCACCACAATGAGAGGCCTGCACACCGCAACGAAGAGTAGCCCCTGCTTGCTACAACCAGAGAAAAGCCCACATGCAGCAACAAAGACTCAACGCAGCCAAAAGTAAAATAAATAAAACAAAATAAATAAATTTATATAAAAAAAAGAAGTCCAAAGAGCAAGCGAAACAGTGTACACATTCTACATTTATGTTAAAAAACAAAAGGATGTTGTGAAAATGGAATAAATATACATATCTGCATATGTATGCGTAGAATATCTTTATAAAGACACCCAGGAAGCTAGTTGCCTGCAAAGAGGGGGAGGAGGCACTAATTCTGAACCTTTTTTTTTTTTTGAACCTATTACCTTTGTTTTAAAAAAACAATGAAAGCAAATAAAAATTAAAACAAATATATAATCACTGTTTAGACCAGGTCATGGTTTCCTACAAATAGTGCTGACTCTCAAAATTACTTTCAAAGAATATTGTTGAGAATTTTGTTTTGTTAATGTTGTATTATTGATACTAGTTAGAACTTGTATCAGTGTGATCCTATGACTGAGGTGCATGTTTCCTTCATTATGGGATATATCTTACAATTTATCATGAAAATAAAACACTTGAGTCAGCTAATTTAACCTTTGGTAATTATCTATTTGGCTCTTTAGATTCTCCTACTAAATATTTCATTTAAAAATAATGATTGGGAGGAGTATTGCATCATGTTAAGAGCATGAACAGGTTCTAGTTCTGCCACTTACTAGCTGCAGCTTTGGACAAGTGAGCCCAGTTTCCTCAGCTTTTTAATGAAGATAATGTACCTACTCCACAGGGTTTCAGTGAGGATAAAATAAGGTAATTTTATTGGTTAACCAACTTTGTGTCACACATTATTCAAAGCATTTTGCATGTGTGAATTAATTTAATCCTCACAGCAACCTTGTAATGTAGGTGGGTATCATTATTAGGCCTATATTATAGATGAGGAAGTAAAGGCACAGAGAGTCAAGTAATTCGTCCAAAGTACTATTGCTAGTAAGTGGTGGAGCTGAGGTTCGAATCCAGGCAGTCAGGTTCCAGACTCCATTCCACTGTGTTGAACACTTAACTCACTGATGGCACAGGTACATTGTGAGCCTTCAACAGATTTCAATAATAAAGGTGATATAACAATAAATATTACTATACAAGGATTATATATCCATCCTAGAAAATACAGCTAAACTAAGTCATCTTCAGTCTAACCCCTCAGAAAATAAAAAATGTTGGTATTTATATACATATTCATAAACTTTAAGAAAATTAAAACGGTAACATTCTGTAACCCATTGTGGTTGTGCGTTTTGTTTAATTTGATTTGTGACTTCCTGTTTTTTTTTTTGCGTTTTTTTTTTTGTGTGTGGCACGCGGGCCTCTCACTGTTGTGGCCTCTCCCATTGCAGAGCACAGGCTCCGGACATGCCGGCTCAGCAGCCATGGCTCACGGGCCTAGCCGCTCCTCGGCATGTGGGATCTTCCTGGACTGGGACACGAACCTGTGTCCCCTGCATTGGCAGGCGGACTCTCAACCACTGCGCCACCAGGGAAGCCCATTGTGGCTTCCTGTTTTAATTTATAAAATGGGTTAAGACACTGTATTACTTTCTGTCTTTCTCCAGACTTGGTAGTCTTCTGGAAGTAGGCTAAGGAACTCTTTTGAGTCATTCTTTGGGTTGAAAGGCATCTTATTGATGTAACATGGTATTTGGAGCATGAATTAATAACTAATTAAAATCCCTGCCTATATGCAACCTTAGGACTCTTACAAAGGAATTCCTTATTGATGTTGGCAACAGGGGAAACTCTGGTTCCATGGATTTACAGGAGAAAAAATCAATCACTGGCCACAAATGAAAGGGTTTTTTCCCTTGATTTTTTTTCCTTTAACACACTTTTTGGCCAGTGCTGGGTCTACTTCTGAGATAGCCAAACGTGTAGTGCTCAGATACAAAGCAGAATATAAGGATATAATTGCAAGGAGATAAAAAGATGCAGAAGACATGGCTCTTATTAACTTGGATGTCATAATAGAGTTAGCATATATTGTGAAATAGATGATCTTAACTGCCTTTGTGGTAATACAGAATGCTCTAAAAGTTTATAAAAGGAGCTCACAGCCTCCCTTAATGCCCTCAAATCCTGATCAGTATTGGCAATAGACAGTCTTCACCTTCAGGGATGAAGCACCTTAAGTGTGGTCCACTGGTTACACCTTCCCTTTAGGGATCTGCACTCTGGCCCAAATCTGGACACATCACCCTTCATATTATTCCTCAAAGCCTTGCCAAGACCAGGCTCTGATACTTGAACATGTCTTTTCTAAACGCATGGAGATTACAAGAAGAAAATAAACACAGAAATAATTACCAACTAGATAATCTGACTCACTTGCTATAGTGTTGTTCTCTGGGCCCTGTAGGCTTTGTCTCATCTTCACAGCATCTTGGAAGAGAAGGAGCTCACAGTTCTGTAGGGCTGCCTGCCTGTATAACTTGTGGCCGTCTCCACCAGTATGCACCTCCTAGCATATTAGCTTTTTGAACCCAAGGCCAAAGAAGAAAACATTCCCTTTCTCTTTAAACTAAAGCCATCTGCCAACTATTATTTCATGACCTGTTCTTTTTAGATAATTGTGGAAGCCAACCCACTGTCTGCCCACTGGAGTGTTTTTTTGTTCTGTAGCCTCAAAATGACAACCACATCAGAATACAGTTCACTGAGATGAACATTTTTACATAAAATAAAATCAGGACATAATTTGCTTGAAGACCTTAAAAATCATGAGCAAAAATATTATTGACATCTTGTTGATGACGCCTAAAACTTCAGTTTCTATTTATATATCTTCAATACCACCAGGAAGTCTTTTTAGACCCCACAAAATATTCAGACCCACGAGAGACCATGGGACATACATGGCATCCATCCTAGAAGAGTACAGTTCAGGAAGGTCAGCATCAGCCATCCCTTTTCCTGGAGTAGTCCTCATAGAAGGACATGCCGCAGTCTGGAGCTTTTCTGCCTTTTGCCTCCCTTTCTCCCACCCTCTCCTAGTCACAGCTCAGGTGCAAGGAAACAGTATCCACGTTGGGCAGATTAGGGAGCCACCCTGGCTTAGAGGCCTCACGCACCACAAGCGCCAGTATCTCGTGTAAAAGCTTTATTGGCATAGCTTCCAGGGTCCCCCGAGGGACATACCTTATGAGTCACCGCACTCAGAGAAGCCCAAAGCTATAGCTTCCGCCAGGTAATTGGGTAAGTTTTACCATAAGAAATGTTGCCTAATAACACAGCTGATTACACTCCCCTTATCAGGTTTCCAGGACAGCAGAGCTAGAAAGTTAATCCAAGGTCACACTTGCAGAAAAAGAGGGAGATTTTGTTTGCCCTTTATCCACAACTTTTCAGAAATATCTTTACAAAGATGGTTGTGTTTTCAAATTTGCCTGTAACAAATGGCTTTGGAGTAGCTTCATAATCAACTGGCATATATCCTTTTTCGTGTATGATAAATTTTAACTCCCTTCCTTTGTTTTTCCTTTTTTGATAGGTCGAATCAAATATTCTGAACAGGTGTATGATGCGTGTATGGAAACATTTGACTGTCTTCCTCTTGCTGCCCTCTTAAACCAGCAGTTTCTGTGTGTACATGGAGGAATGTCACCTGAAATTACTTGTTTAGATGACATTCGGAAAGTAAGTAATCTTTCATTAGTCTCATGGAGTAAATATGCTTTTAATTTTGTTTTTTATTACAGTCAACTAATATGTTTTTATTGCTAAAAATTTTTAAATACATATAATTAAAAGTAAGAAAATGGAAATCACCTGTGATCTTGTCATTGGGCAATTACTGTTAACATTTTCCTATATATCTTTCAGAAAATGTCTAATTTTTTTTTAATAAATTTATTTATTTTATTTATTTACTTTTGGCTGCATTGGGTCTTCGTTGCTGCGCGCAGGCTTTCTCCAGTTGCAGCAAGCGGGGGCCACTCCTCGTTGCAGTGCGCAGGCTTCTCATTGCGGTGGCTTCTCTTGTTGCGGAGCACGGGCTCTAGGCATGCAGGCTTCAGTAGTTGTGGCATGCGGGCTCAGTAGTTGTGGCTCGCGGGCTCTAGAGTGCAGGCTCAGTAGTTATGCTCACGGGCTTAGTTGCTCCCTGGCACATGGGATCTTCCTGGAGCAGGGTTCGAACCCGTGTCCCCTGCATTGGCAAGCGGATTCTTAACCACTGTTCCACCAGGGAAGCCCAGAAAATGTCTAATTTTTAACGAAGTCTGTGCTTTTACCAACTAGAAACATATTTTGAGTATAACCCTGAAACTTTAAACTATGTAGCAGTAAGGAAGGAAGGAAGCCAGGGTTCTAATCCCTGTACTGCCATTAATTGTGTAACCTTTACCAAGTCACTTAACCTCTTAGATTTTCTTCTCTGTAAAATGAGGACATTGAAATGGATGGTCTGAGGACTCTCCCAGCTCTGGAATTCATTGACTTTGACATTTCAGATGATAGAGTTTAATTGCTACACTTGCCTTAGGTGGTAATTATGATTTTCAGGATTGTGTATCTTCATGACTGAAAAAAAGTGATCAGTCTTTTTTCACTTATATTGTTCTACATCACCATCTTCTCTTCTGTACCTTGTATTCTCTTACCTCTCTTATATAGGTACAGAAACTAAAACATTTTCTGTTTGTGAAACTGTTTTCTCTGAATTAAAGTTACTATCCTCAAGGTAAGAGGGTATGCCTGTATGCACAGCTTTTTCTGCTGCCGTGTTGTTATTAAATAAACAACATTTCTCCTTTACATAGTAAATCTTGAATTTTACCATTCTGAATCAATTGTATTAATAAAAACCTCCCCTTTTACTTAGTAGAGGTCCTCTTCTTGGCATTCAGTTATCCTAGTTACTTGTTTTCTCTTGGCTTTCATGCGTTAACCAAAGCAGCAAGTGACTAAAGGCTTGAGTTCATAACTTATGTTGAAATGCCTCCACTGAATAGAATGGAAAGGATGAAAGCCTTTTGCAAAATAAAACTAGCATTCTTTAAAATAAAGAAATCTCCATTGGAATGAGATAAACAATGAACAGAACCATTGCAAAACCCTTCCTGCTCTCATGGTAACATTGGCTCACCTAGGCAATTGAAATAAACTTTACAGGGTCTTTCAAATAAATAGTATGTTTCTATAGTGATGGATTTCACATTCAAATTAAATGAGCACCGCTTTTAAGATTAGGATGTAAGGAGGTCCTTTTCTACTGTAGGGATAGGGATATTTATTAAAATTTAATACCAAAAACAAATAAAAATGGTATCTACATTTATTAAATGTTCATTTTCTTCCTAAAGGAAAATTCTTTAGGGGCTTACCGCCCACTCTCCTAATACATTCTTATGGGTGGAAAGGTGTTTTTTGACCCATACCATTTTCCAAAAGCTCTTTTGCTTTCATGATTTTTCTTCTTTTGGCTTTTACGTGTCTTCTAGTTAGACAGGTTTAAAGAACCTCCAGCCTTTGGGCCAGTGTGTGACCTGCTTTGGTCTGATCCCTCAGAGGATTATGGCAATGAAAAGACCTTGGAACACTATACCCACAACACGGTCCGAGGGTGCTCTTATTTTTACAGGTAAGCTAATCCTCAGTTAGAAAATTAGAAAAAGGAAATTGTAACATATTTTATCAAATTATTTTTAACTACATATTTTGTATCTTGAATTTGTGTAGCTCAGGGACTTCTATTTAATTTTTTGATTAACTGAAGGCAGAAAACTGTTTGTTTTGTTTTTTATATTTTACTAGGTATTATGCCCTAATAAGTGTAATATACTGAACACGACTGAGTAGAACATCAGGCAGTGCTTAAATATTGTTGTCTGACTCTAAATGACCTAGATTATTTGTTCCCAAACATCATCTATTGACTTTTTTTAAAAAATAAAGATTTCTTGGCTCTTCCCTCAGAGATTCTGATTCAGTAAGCCTGAGACAAGGGAATCCTGTTATTTTTTTTAAAAAGCTCTCCAGCTTTTGGAACCACTGATATCGGCAAAGATATAAAAAGAACAGGACATTGTGAACTAAGCCCAGGACATTTCCTGGAAGTTGGTTGTTGTCTTAAATCTCATATGTGAGCTTTAATTGTGCTTTGCCACTCCAAACTAGGGAGATTCAGGGAAGTTTGAAGCCTGAATTTTTTTAAAATCCCAATATTTTATTCTGATAAATAATACCTGTATTTAGTACCCTGAAAAATCTTTGATAATTGCCTAAGATAATGCATTCATTAAATGAAATCCTGCACACAAAAGGAAGCCTGTTTAGCCATAGTTTTAACATTCTTCTAAGTAAACTTTTTTCATTCCATTCTGCCAACTTTAGTAGCGACTAATATGATGAAGTCATTTAAATTTTACTTCTCTTTACATTGCTTAAAATAAAGAACATAAAACTTTTTTATTTTTAGCACATTATAAATTGGTACAATTTCTATGGCAGTGAGCTTGACAACATCTCTCAATTACAAATGGCCATGGTTTTTGTTCCAGAATCCCTACTTCTAAAATGTAATCCTGTGGCTCTACAGTCAGTCCTCATTATTCACGAATTCTGATTTGCAAATTTGCCTACTTGCTAAGATTTATTTGTAACCCTGGAATCAATACTCACAACACTTCCAGTCATTCACAGACATTCAAGTGTACAGAGCAACGGAAAATTTGAGACACCCTGTGCACGTTCCGGCTGAGGTTGAACGTGCAGCCGCTCTGCCTCTTGTTTCAGCTCTCATACTGTAAGCAAGTGTTCTTCTTGTGGTCTGTTTAGTGAAACATTTCCCACAGTTTTTGTTGGTGTTTTGCTGTTTAAAATGGCCCCAAGCATACTGCGGAAGTGCTATCTAGTGTTCCTATGTGCAAGAAGGCTGTGATGTGTTATATAAGCTCCATTCAGGAATGAGTTATGGCACTGTTGGCCATGAGTCGCATGTTAATGAATCAACAATATACATTAAGGTGACTTTACACAGAAACACACATAAAACAAGGTTATGTATTGATTAGTTGACGAAAACGTTGTGACCAGAGGCTCACAGAAGCGTAACCCTGTATTTCCCCTAGGAGCAGTCGTTCAGTATTCACTAACTCAGTTTTTGCAGCAACTTTATAGAACAGAGCTACTGCAAATGATAGGAATCAACTGTACTTGAAAACGTGTAAAATGCACGTACAAGTTTTTCATTGTTACATTATTTATGATGATGATTTTAAACAACCTAAACGTTCATTAGGAGACTAGTTAAATAAATGCTTGTACATCCAGACAGTGGAATGTACCAGACAATGCAATGAGGCTGTTTTTTAAAATGAAAAAAAGAAAACAAATCCTTTATATACTGATTGGAATAATCACTAGTGTAAAGTGAAAAAGAAGACATAGTAAAAAGCTATGTGTACCATCTGATGACATTTCTAAAAGGGGGGCTGTGCATATGTGTGTGCATAATTGCTTGAAATTGAATATGGTATCTCTGAAAGGGCACTCAAAGAAACCAAGAACATTGGTTGCTTCAGGGTAGCTGGAAGATAGAGGTAAGATGGAGGGAGACATTTCACTGTATAACTTTTTATATCTTTTAATTTTATGCCATGTGAATGTGCAGCCTATTTTAAAACTTATTTTTTTCTAATGAACATAATAAGAAACAAATATTAAACGTAAATTAAATAATTAACACTTGGATAATTCCAGGATAATTTTGTATTCTCCAGTTCTTCGTATCAAACATTTGCCATTCAGAAAGGTACTAGTGCTAAAAGAGTACAATAGGAGAGATGCAAATATCATACCTTTCATTTGAATTAGGTTGGATATAGTATTTGTATTTACTCCTGAAATATTCCTGCATAATATCATCTTGATATTGATATTACCTGTGAAGCTATAAGTAGGTTCTTCTTTTTTTTTTTTTTTTTTTTTTTTTTGTGGTACGCGGGCCTCTCACCGCTGTGGCCTCTCCCGTTGCGGAGCACAGGCTCCGGACGCACAGGCTAAGCGGCCATGGCTCACGGGCCCAGCCGCTCCGCGGCATGTGGGATCCTCCCGCACCGGGGCACGAACCCGTGTCCCCTGCATCGGCAGGCGGACTCTCAACCACTGCGCCACCAGGGAAGCCCTATAAGTAGGTTCTTTAACTTTGCTAACCGTTTGACAGTTTGAAAATTGTGTGTTCAGTTTTTAGCAGCTACTACACACACACAGACACACACACACTGCTGTGATACTTTTTTTTATATCAAGATACCGAGAAAAGTTTTGGTGTTGTATTATTATTGTTGTGGGTTAAGGAAAAAAAAGGTGGGGGAGCTCTTCTGTCCTAGGGTTGTCTGTTATCTGTGTCCTTGATCTGGAATGAGGAATATCAGTGACATGGAAAAACAAGAGTGATGATTGCTAAGCTATTAATAAAAGTTCAGTGGTAATGAAAACCTATAATTTTGAAACAAATTCAACTCATTTCGTCTTGACTTTTCCCCCTTCTCCTATTAAAAAACAAGTGTTTTAATTCTGGATTTGTGTTTTCTATTTTCTTTTTCAGTTACCCTGCAGTTTGTGAATTTTTGCAGAACAATAATCTGTTATCAATAATCAGAGCCCATGAAGCCCAAGATGCTGGGTAAGTTACATTAAAACTGTACCATGACTTCCCTGGTGGTCCAGTGGTTAAGACTCCATGTTCCACTGCAGAGGGGCACGGGTTCAATCCCTGGTCAGGGAAGTAAGATCCTGCTTGTGGTGTGGTGTGGCCAAAAAAAAAACAAAAACAAAACAACCAACTGTACCAAACAGCACTGCAGAGTTTTTGCCTTTAACATCAAGACAGACGGGCTGTCATTTCTCTTCCAGGTATCGAATGTACAGGAAGAGCCAAACGACAGGCTTTCCATCACTCATTACTATTTTCTCTGCCCCCAATTACCTAGATGTCTATAACAATAAAGGTAAAGGAAACCAGCAATATTTGAGTTTGAATTTGTGAGTGAGTAAATGTGAGCTCTAGTTTAATATGTATGTGCATAGGTAATTTTCTGAATATATATAAATTTTAAATGAGAAAAAAATGGGTCTTAATTGAAACAAAGGCCAAGAAACTTAGAATTTAGGCTTCTGCTTGGTTTTCATCTCCTAAGGATTATTGGTCTCTTTGTGAGTATAAATAATGATTACAAAAATAGGTCTGATTTGTATGACTGAATCAAAATATAAGAATAAATTACTTCAGGTTCAGGTTAGAACAGTCAGCATAAATTATTGGTTTTGGTGAATTTAATTTATTTATAACAGTACTACCTCAATAAGATGTCACTGTTTAGTGTTTTAATGTCTGTCCGTTAAGCTGTTTTTGCTCTTAAGAAATGATACAGTTAGAATGAATACTCTACAAAAAGTCAGAAAAATCTTCATTTTAGTCCAAGCCCTGCCAGAAACTAATAGTGTGACTTTAGGTAAGTCATATAATCTTTCTTAACCTCAGTTTCCCATATAAAAAAGATAATTGGATATACACATGCCTTTTGATCCAGAAATTCTACTTCTAAGACTTTTAGTCTATTTTAGTCATTTTTTAAAATTTAACTTTTTTAGTCCCTAGTTCATAAGTTTTGTATCAGGGCAGTGGTCTACTTAAAAACCTCCTCTGTAACTATTTTGTTGTATGACTATAAAATAATAGAACTTTTAAACAAACATGCCAGAACAAATATATCCAAGTGAGTATTGTCCCTTCAAGGTAGTTACCTTGGGAGGTTATACACTTATTCCAACAATGCTGCCCGTTGTTCAAACATTTTTGGAACTCCTCTTTTGGCATTGCCTTCAGAGTCTGCGACACATTCTTTTGATTATCCTCAATGATGGGAAATCTTCGTCCTTTGAGGGTGGATTTGATTTTTGGAACAGCCAAAAGTCATTCGGAGTCAAGACTGATGAATAAGGTGAGTGATCAAGCTAGACGATACCATTTGGGGTCAGGAACAAGGTATGATTATAAGGTAATGAGACTGGTTTTTCTTGTGTTGCTTATGAAATGGCTCTGGAGGCAATTCCAAAGGAGGAGTTCCAGAAACGTTTTGAGTGATGGCAGCATCTTTGGATTAAATATACGGTAAGGCAGCAAGGTATATTGATAAGAGCACCGAGCTAAGAGTCAGAAATCCTAGTCTAGTCCTGCTTCACTTTTAAATTCACAGTTAATGAGATACTTAACTTCTCTGAGCCTCAGTTTGTCCTTAAAATAACTGTGATATAGGCTTGTTGGAGATAAGTTGGAATAATCAAAATGAATATTAAAAGCATTGGTCAAACTATAAATTGCTCTACTACTATAACATTCTACTGTTATTGTGCCTTGTGTGATTACAGCAAAGGACCACACTCATCTGATATATAAGGTCTGGTGTGTTTGTCGTTGGTGGTTTCTTAAGTCTCATTACTTTATAGTCATATCTTGTATATGCAGTTTGGGAGAGAAGTTTAAAAGAGGTCCACAACATATTTACTACTTCCTCTATTTCAGAGTAGACTATGAAGTGACACATCTCATTTCAGTCTGTTTTGGAACAGTTATCTCTGAATGTCCTTAGTGACTTGCTGTCCACTTTAAAAAGACATTTCTTTGCCTTAAATTCTCTTCCAGTCTTATATTTCCTTTTTGCTACTCGTCAATCTTTCCTGAGTCTTAGCTATCCTATAATACTCTGCTTCTCCCTAACTCCATTCTTTCTTATTTCCTTTTTCCTAATATTTCCAATACATTAGAGACTTAGTTTTTGTTCTCGATTCCTCCCTTATGAATGGTATGTGCCACTTATGTTGTCAAACTTCCTCAAGGACAGTGTCCCTAGTCCTCTTATCTATGATGAAGACTTTCCCTTCTTACTTCCTTTATTAACCTTACTATTAAAAGTGTGTCTATTGAGGGAATTCCCTGGCAGTCCAGTGGTTAGGACTCGGCGCTTTCACTGCCAGGGTCCCGGGTTCAATCCCTGGTTGGAGAACCAAGATCCTGCAAGCTGCACAGCACTGACCAAAAAAAAAAAAAAAAAAAAGTGTCTATTGATTGCCCAGTGGATTTATCAGTGTGCTAATCTGAAACATGTCATCTAAATCAGCAGTCGCTTTACTAGCTTACTAACTGCCAGTTCATTCTTTGCCATCTTCTAATCTGGTCTTGTTCTTGATTATTCCTTTAGTAAACTGTTAAAGTCACAGTTGATTCTGAGTTTTTTGTTGGCTTTGACATAATTGGTAACATACTTTACCTTGAAACAATCTTATTTTCCTTGGTTGTTTCTTAACCTTTGGCCGGGGGGAGGGGGGGCATGTGGCATCTAAAATAATCTCTGGTGGTGCTCAGTTATTCACCACACAAGTACCTCTTTTCTTGAAAAAGGCAACTCTATCCCCCTTTCCTTCTTCTCTTTCTTTTACTGTTGTTTTTCTTTCTTGTATATTCTTTAGACTTATTGGTACCAACAGGCATTTCTTAGTTCCACTGGTTACATGAAAGACCTTTAAGTCATGATTTTTAAACATCTCTATTTCTATTTTTGTGTCCACCTCCCACCTCTTTTTCTTGTGTAGATTGAGGGAGTTGTTGAATATTTACATATTCATCTAACCTAAGTAAAATACATATACTTGAAAATAATGGGACATGTACATTGTAACCAGCATTAGAAGCTTCTTAAAAGCTGAAAATCCTATTTTCATATATTTTCTTTATAATCTATGGTGTACATTTTAAACATCCAGTGACTTTAATTTTGAGAATACTAGGCTATCCTGCAATAAGCAAAGAGACAGGAATCAGGAGATGACCTATAACTGTCATTTCTAGAGAACTATTATACCCTATTCTATTTATGATCATAGTAAGAATGATTAAGAGAATAATGCAAGCCACATTGCATTGCTGGTGATGAAAACTAAGGGATTGGATTTTTTAAAGTTTTAAATATAAAGAAAATCAGTTTGGTACCAAAATATATATATGACCTGGTTAATCTTAAACATTTATAGAGTGTGAGCAATATACTAACTGTGTATAGGAGAGATGGGCATTTTTTTCTTCACATACTGTATGCAGAGATGATTTAATCTACTTTGAACCTTATTAAATTGCTCCAAGTTTACCATCTATCTGTATCCCCCACTATGAATTAATAACTACTAGTTATAAACTCCTAAAAAGTTTATAAAATCTTTGGCTCTGGCTAATGACTAGGAAAACAGGCTGTATTCATTTAATGAGAAATGTTTGCCCTCAGAGGAAAGTTGTAATTGTAACCACTTGGCCTATAAAGGGAAATTATGATGAAATTTTTCTCATGTGGAATCTGAGATTTCTATAGATAGTTACTGTGCAAGACCCTTTGAAGTTTCAGAGCTTAGTTTCTTTTGTACTTTTATTATATATAAGAGCTCTTCAGGTAACTTTGTTTCTTGGGATAATTCTTAAAAGAATGAACTATATAAGTTTTATAAGATTTTTAAGATTTTCCATCTGTCTTGAATTTATAAATGGAAAGTAAGTTCTTGAATTCTGCGTAGTAGGTACACAGCTGTACAAAGTGTACCAGTTGCCATGTCATTTTCCTCTGTGCCAGACTTTCCTCCTTTTTCCTTTTTAGCTGCTGTGTTAAAATATGAAAACAATGTCATGAATATCAGGCAGTTTAACTGTTCTCCACACCCATACTGGCTTCCAAACTTTATGGATGTTTTCACGTGGTCTTTGCCTTTTGTTGGGGAAAAAGGTAAGAGAGCTAAGGCATCTGGACCATCAATTGTCCTAACTAGTGACTGAGCACGCTTATATTTGCACGAGTCCTCTGATGGTTCAGAAATGTTTTTCTTAAAGTTATCAGAAATGTTTTCTATTTTCATTGTTCTCTACAAAGATTTTTAAGTGACACTTAATTGGTTTTTAAATTGTAATTCTAGTTGATTATGCTTTTCTTATTCTAAATATCAATTTAAAATAGCTGTCGTCCTATAATCAAGATGTTAAAATAACATAAGTAACAATAAAATAACCATTCCTTCAGTGATTTCTGCAGCGATAAAGAGATTTAAATAGGAATTATTTTTCTTGGAATTTTATTTGTGCACCTATACAAATAAGCTATGCAAATATATAAGCCTGTTGTACATAGGCCTGGTGGCTTAACTTCTTTGTAAAATGGGAGGAAATCCTTTCATATGTATATCAGTGAAGAAAAGGCTCTGGCAGCAGTCTAATGAAATCAAGTAGTAGTTATGCAATGGAATCTTCAAAGACTCCATACTTTAACTGGAGCAAGTAATCTCCCCCAAATCTATATAAACTTGAAGGTCTGCATTTAATGCTGTTCCTTACAGCTACTCTGAATAGCAAAATGACAAATCATTTTTATCTATGGTTATTTAACATGTATGTTTATATATCCACATCATTTTAGAGAAAGTACCTTATTAATTATATAAATTTTGGGTTATTTTATCTTATCATCTAGTCACAGAGATGCTGGTTAACATTCTCAACATATGCTCTGATGATGAATTGATTTCCGATGATGAAATTGAAGGTAAACTTGCCTTTTCCTCCTTTGAATCAGAAACGAAGAAGTATTGGTTTTGGTTTTAGTTTGTTGTGAATAATTTTCTTTGTCTAATTAAAAAAAGAATTCTGCTCATTGTAGAAAAATAAAATTTGAAAAATACAGGAAGCCATAAATAAGAAAAAAAAGTCACCCATAATCCTACCATCTCATAGATATCCACTGTTAACATCTTGATATAAATACGTTTTTGGTGTCTTTTTTTCCTCTTTTTTCTTTTAAACAAAAATGAAGTCATGTGATAGTTTCACAAACATTTCCTGGGTTTTTTGTAGACTACTTTTTAATGGTTACATAGTTATCCATGTCAGTCATTCTTTCTTTTATCCAATCCCCTGATGTTGGATATTGGATTTTTTCCAAATTTTCTTTTAAAACCCCACAGTTTTGAAAATTTTTATAGATAGATCTTTGCCTGTTCTGTTCAACAACCAATGCTTATTATATACCTTATATGTGCCAACAATTGTATAGGTCCTAAGCTCTCAAAAAGCTTATATTCTGGTGGTGGGAAAACAAACAAACAATGCATATGAGTCAAATATTGATATGTGGTATGAAAGAAAGGAAAACAATACTAGGAAATGAAAATTAACACTTTCTTGATTATTTCCATAGGATAAATTTCTAGAAATTGAAAATTTGTGTCAATTAGTACTTACAGTTTTAAATTGGATACAGATGACCTAGAAAAGCTTTATAGTTTACAGTTTACAGTTTACGTTTTTTTTGTGTATGTGATACATAGTTCACAGTGTTCTCTCCAATACTATTTATTATAATTTTTATAGTCTGCTGTTTTTTTTAACTTAAATATTTATTTTTATGATGACTAATGAAGTTTTTTTCTTGTATTTATTGACCACCTTTATTTCTTTTTATGAGTTGTCAATTCATTTATTTTGCCCACTTTTCTATGTTATGTGCATGTTTGTTTGTTTTTCTTCTTATTGGCCTGTGAGCGATATTTATATAGTTACATTTTGTTGTATACATAGCCAAATATTTTTTCCCTAATATGTTTCAGGAGGTTTGATTTTAAAGATAGGTCCTAACTTATCTGAGAATGCAGAAGATTCTGGAGAGATGGTAGCACCTTAGCACAAACCTCTGACCGTCTCATTCTCCCCAAGCTTATGCTAAGGTGATTCACTCAGCTGTTAGGATGAGCTATGTACATAGTGGAGAAAGCCTAGCTTACTTTGAGAATATAGATGAGAGTCCTATACATACTTATGCTTCAGATTCCACATTGAAGTTGCAGAGCAGATGGAGCATAGCTTGTGTTTACCTTTATGAATGGGATAGTAGATCACTGCAGGGAACCAGGTCTTGAGAAAATAGTGCAGCCAAGTGAAAATTAAAACAAAGAATTTAAGTTAGGAAAGGATGAAATATGTAAGAAATACATCTAGTAAATTTTATATTTAAATCTAAGTGGAAATGGAAATTATTGTGAACTCTATCGTATGTATTAACTCTATTGTGTGTACGTATCCTTGATTATCATAAGGACACGCTTACTAAATTATGCCCAAATATATTTATTTGGATATATTTATTGAAGTATCATCTGTAGTAGCAAAAGAGTCAAACAGTCTAAATATCCCTCAGTGGAGAGCTGGGTAAATCAGTCACGCTATATCCATATGATAGATTCTCCACATGGAATATTATTTCCCTTCTGTAAGCCTCCTTTCTTCTCCCCTTCTCTTCTAGTTAGTTCCTATTCAGCTTATTGTTACTTCGTCATGGAAGATATTTCTGATCTCCCTGACTAGAACCAACACCCCTGTCATGCTCTCATATCAATGGTGCTAACTTCTTAGCATTTGATAGAGTTGCGATTTTACATTTATTTATACTGTTACAGGATTAATATGTTAATGTATTTACTAAGTGACTTAATACTGTTAAGTCATTCAACAGTAAATTCCCTGAGTGCTGGGACAAAATTCGTTCTTGCTTACCATTATCACCTTAAAGCCAAGTATAGTGCAATGAGCATAGTAGGTAAATATTTGTGGCATGAAGTACAACTATTAAAAAAATAAAAGAATGGCGTAGAGCTGTTGGTGCTGATATGGAAAGTGTATTAGATGTTAAGTACAAAAGTAAATGGATAGAATCCTCTTACTCCCATTTTTTACAAGGTATGTGGGTGTAAGCTGATACAGGATTTTAAAACTTTTTGTCTGAAAGGAAATGAAGAATAACCTTTAGGTTAAGCTGGTGAATTGAACACACTTCTAATTCCATTCCTTCCTGAAACCACACTAAAACTACAGTACAATTTTGGTTTTATCTAAGTGATATAAACTAAGGATTTTCACTTTAGTAATGCCAGACAGATAGTTTAAATCAATCCTGGCTCTTAAGACAACTAGAAAAGCTAGACAAAATATTTTAAAAAGTTGCTTCAAAGGCACTCAGAAAGCTAAGAATGTAATAAAGAATTACCAAGTAGAGATCTGGAAAAAGGCATAAATCCAGAGAGGTAAGACATTTGGTTAGGTATGGGACCAATTTCCTCCTAAAGGCATTCATGAATATCAAAAGAGGGGGCTGAGAGGTTGACCAGCCCTCTTGATAGAAGCTAAAAAAAGTTGGGGTTCAAAGATGAATTGAGTGCTGGTAAGCATCTGCTCATTGGTTTGGGACCCCCAAAGGTTGCATCTATGTAAGAGTAAGGGTGAACTGGAAATAGAATGCCCTGGAAGGGACTACAGCCTGTCTTCAAGTCATTTCAGTCTCTGAAATTTAAATAAGGTAGTCCCAAGCATCTGGCAGAAGCAAACCGCTTTAGACTAAGGTAGCATTACGTAGAACTTTAAACTACTGCAAACTGTCTTTCAAATATAATACATGGCTCACAACCAAAAATAACTAGGCATGTGAGGAGACATAATGAAATGAATGAGAACCAACAGAAAGAGCAAAAAATAAAAACAGACCCTCAGGTTCTCCAGACACTGGCTTTATCAGACCAAACTTTAAAATAACTATTCTAAAAAATAAAACAATGCTAACTGTTCAAGAACATAAAAGACTAGATTAAAAATTTTGGCAGAGGACTGTGAATTATAAAAAGGGATGAGCAGAGTTAATAAAGCACAAAAAGAAAATTCTAGGAATGAAAAATAAAAAACACAGCAGATGAATTAACAGTAGATTCAATAAAGCTAAACAAAGAATAAATGAACTAGAATATAGGTCAGAAGAAACAACCTAGAATAAATCACAAAGAGAAAAAATAAAATACCCCAAAAAGTATAAGTGACATGGAGTATACAGTGAATTGGTACCACCTGTGTGTTTGGAATCCTAGAGAAGAGAGAGAATGGGGTAGAACCAGTATTTGAAGAGATAATGGATTGAAATTTTTCTAAAACTGACAAGTTAAGCCACAGATTGAAGAAGTCCCCCAAACCAAAGCAGAATGAATACAAAGAAAACAATATCTAAGCACATCATAGTAAAAGTGCTTCAGGTGAAAGACAAAGAAAAAAATCTTAAAGCAGCCAGGAAAAAAAAAATCGATTACTTTCAAAAGAGAACAATTAAACTGACAGTAGATTCTCAATGGAAACAATGGAAGCAGGAAACCATGGAATGACATATTCAAAGCACTGAAAGATAATAATTGGTACATCTAGAATTCTATACCTAGCAGAAATACCCTTCAAAAATGGAGAAGAAATAAGCATTTTTCAGCTATTCCTCCCTTTAAAAAAGGTATGAAGAGAATTACCAGGAGACCCACACTAAATGAAATTCTAAAGAATATTATTCAAACAGAAGGAAAATACCAGATGGAAGCTTGGAGAGTCAGGAAGAAATAAAGAGTACAAATAGTAGAAAATATGTGGGTAAATCAAGTGAATTTAGACCTTATTAAACAATAATAATTTTTGTTGGATTTAAAAGACAATTAAAATATATGACAATAATAGTCGGCAGTGGGATAGAGTTAAAGTGTGTGAGGATGCTGTAGTATCTGGGGAGAGGAGAAAAGTACCTGTTAACATTATACTTTGATAAGTAAGAGATGTATGGTATAAGAGTAATTTTCAAGAAAGGAGGGCTTTTTAAAAAGTATGTACCCTTTGGGCTTCCCTGGTGGCGCAGTGGTTGAGAGTCCACCTGCCGAAGCAGGGGACAGGGGTTCATGCCCCGGTCCGGTAAGATCCCACATGCCGCGGAGTGGCTGGGCCCGTGAGCCGTGGCCACTGATCCTGCGCGTCCGGAGCCTGTGCTCCGCAATAGGAGAGGCCACAACAGTGGGAGGCCCGCGTACCACACACACACAAAAAAACAAAACTATGTACCCTTTAAGTTATAGAAAAAAATGGCATGATAAAAAAAAATAACCTAGAAGGCAAGAAAGGCGGGAAGGTACCTGTAACACTAGGACAAATAGAATAAATTATGTTGATAAATTTATCAGCAACTTCATTAAATGTAAATGAATAAAAGACAGATTGTCAGGTAAGATTTTTTAGAAAACATTTTATGATGGTTTATAAGAGACAGATCTAAAACATAAAGATACAGAAAATTTGAAAGTAAAAGGAGAATAAATGTATAGTCCAAATACTAACCAAAGAAAAGCTGTTGTAGATAGATTAATATTACATGAAATAAATGCTAAAACAAAAATAAGATGGGGAATTCCCTGGCGGCCCAGTAGTTAGGACTTCACGTTTTCACTGCTGAGGATGCGGGTTCAATCCCTGGTCGGGGAACTAAGATCTTGCGTGCCACATGGATCAGCCAAAAATTAAAATAAAATAAAATTAAATGAAGTGAAATGAATTATCCATGGGTCATATATCACAATGAAAATTTCAGAATATTTTGAACTGAATGAAAATAAAAAGCAGTACATATTAAAACTTGAGGGCAGGCAGTTCACCAGGCAGGCCTGGGTTTGGGGCTGGAACCAGAACCTCAGCAGATGTTCACTGGTTGACAGCAGAGGAGAGGAACCGAGTTATACTTGACCTTAAAGCAGCAGGATGGTCAGAATTAAGTGAGATGCCATCTACAAGGAGTTCTCTTTCAAATATTGTAGTCAGGCATCTGGCTTTATGTCTCAAGTTACCCTACAAGCAGAGAAGATGAATCATCACCCAGAATGCTTCAGTGTATACAGCAAGGTCCATATGCCCCTCACCTCACATGTCCGTGGGGGACTGACCACAAGGGATGTGAAATTAGCCAAGTTTGTTGAAAAACCAACTGTTTCTGTGTGATTTCTTCCAAATGTTTGGAAAATTTTATATACATCTTAGCTGCAATGTATTTTGAAGGCAATTTACATGAACAAATTAAGTTGTAAATTTAGTTCACCTTTATACCACATTTTGTAAAATCAGTGCTTAAATACAAAATGATATAAATTGGAAGAAAAAAATAGAACAACAAAACTTGAGGGATGCATCTAAAGCCATGCACAGAGGAAAATTTGTAGCCTTAAATGCATAAATTGGAAAAGAAGAAGGTGAAAAATCAACATCTATCTCAGGAAGTTAAAGGAAAAAAATGGATAGCACATTAAACCTAAAGAAAGGAGGTGGAATGAAATAAAAAGTTAAGAGTAGCATAAGAAAACAGAAAACAAAATATAATGTAGGGAATTCCCTGGTGGTCCAGTGGTTAGGACTCCACGCTTTCACAGCTGAGGGCCCAGGTTCGATCCCTGGTCAGGGAACTAAGATCCCACAAGCTGTGCGGTGCAGCCCCCCAAAATAAATAAATAAATAAAATATAGGATAGAGGAGCAGTAAAACCAGAATGTACTCTTTTTCAAGAGACTAATAAAATTGATAAATCCCTGGCAAGACTTATGAAGTAAAAAAGATAAGATAAAAATAACCAATGACAGAACTGAAAAAGGAGACATCACGACCAATCCTATAGATATTAAGAAAAATAACAAGAATAAATTTATACCAGTATAATTTAAAACTTAGATTAAATGGGTAGATTTCTGGAAGAATATAACTTACTCAAATAAAATGTTTGAAGATTTAACATTCAAAATTCATCCAGCACATTCTAATGTAAGATATTAATAATATTGGAAACTGGGTGAGGGGTACAAGGGAGTTCTCTATGCTATCTTAACGTTTCTATACATCTAAAACTATTCTAAAATAAAAAAATTTTATTTAAAAACTCAATCAGTCAATCAGTATAATTCACTACATTAAGAAAAAAATAGAGAAAAATCATTACCTCATCAGATGTAGAAACAGCATTGGATAAGATTCATGTTTCATTTACAGTAGATCTCTTAAACTAGGCTTAGAAAGGAATTCTTTAATCTGACAAACATATCTGTGAAAATCTATAGCGAACGTCATATGTGAAATATTGAAAGCTTTCCTTAGTGACTGGGAATAGACAAACATGCCAGCTATCCATACCTCTTTACAATATCATATTAGAAGTTATAGCCAGTACAATAATGCAAGAAAAAGAAATGCAAGGTATAAAGATTGGGAAGGAAGAAACAACGATCATCATTTATAGACAATAAGATTGTGTATAGAGGAAATTTAAAAGAGTCTATAGATTATTTATGTGAATCAATAAGCAGATGCAGCAGAGCTGCTGGATACAAAGTCAAAAAGCAAAAATCGGGCTTCCCTGGTGGCGCAGTGGTTGAGAGTCCACCTGCCGATGCAGGGGACATGGGTTCATGACCCGGTCCAGGAGGATCCCACATGCCGCGGAGCGGCTGGGCCCGTGAGCCATGGCGGCTGAGCCTGCACGTCCAGAGCCTGTGCTCCGCAATGGGAGAGACCACAACAGTGAGAGGCCCGCGTACTGCAAAAAAAAAAAAAAAAAAAAAAAGCAAAAGTCGTTCGTATTTCTGTTTACCAGCAACAAACAGAATGAAATTTTTAAAAAGATGCCATTGACAATGTCATTCCTAACAATAAATCTAACAGATGATGTGTGATACCTCTAAGCAACAAGCTGTAAAACATTATTAGAAAAATTAAAGGACATCTAAATAAGTAGAAAGAAATAACATGTTCATAGATTATTGGAAGACTTAATATTATAAAGATATGTTATTCCCAAATTGATCTACAGATTCAATACAAAGTCAAATATTAACAGACAATTTGACCCTAAAACTTATATGGAAATACTAAGGATAGTTTCTGAAATTCACATGGAAATACTTAAAGTCTTGAAGAAAAATAAGGTGAGAGAACTTGTTCTATAGGATATCAAGATTTATTACAAAGCTAAATTAACTAGAATTATTAGTGCAAGTACAGACAAGCAATGAAACAGAACAGGGAATCCAGAAATAGATCCACCTATATATGGACACTTGATTTACACCAGAGGTGGTACTGCAGAGTAATAGGAAAATGATGGTCTCGGTACGGTTTGGGGATATCTACTCGAGAAAAACATTAAACCTGACCCCTGTCATATTCCAAACAAAAGTAAATTCCAGATGGGTTAATACATTCAAATATGATAGGCAAAACAATAAAGCTTCTAGTATTTATAATACAGAATGTGTTCATGACCTTGAGATAGAAGAAAGTTTCTTGAACAGGACACAAAAAGCACTAATGATACAGGAGACTATTGGACTACATTAAAAAATTAGAACTTGTATTTATCAAAGGACTCTATTTAAAGAGTGTGGAGGGACTTCCCTGGCAGTCCAGTGGCTAAGACTCTATACTTCCACTGCAGGGGGCACAGGTTCGATCCCTGGTCAGGAAACTAAGGTCCCGCATGTGGCGGGGTGGAAAAAAATAAATTAAATTAAATTAAAATTTTAAAAAAGAGTGCGAAAAGACAGGCTACAGAGTGGGAGAGGATATTTGCTACACAACCAAAAAATGGCTCGTGCAGAATATATAAAGAACTACAGATCAGTGAGAAGAGACTTGAATGAGCACTTCACAAATGAGGATATCCAAATGGCCAGTAAAAATATGAAAAGTTATCCAGCCACGTTAGTCATCATGAAAATGCAAATTAAAACCACAATGGATGATTCTACACACCTACCAAATTGGCTAAAAGTGAAGATGAATAACATCAAGTGTTGGCCAGAATGTGTAGCAACAGGAATGCTCATATACTGAAGTGTAAATTGGTACATCCACTTTAGTAGATAATGCTAAACTGTTATCCAGAGTTGACCATATACATACCCTATAACTGAGCATTCTAATTATAGGAATGTACTTAAGAGAAATATGTGCAGCAAAGACAAATGCACTGGAATATTCACAGCAGCTGAATTCAACATAGCCAAAAATTGGAATCAGCCCAAATGACCACTGACAGAAGAAAGGATAAATAAGTTGTGGCGTATTCATATAGTTGAATTGTATACAATAATGACAGTGAACTACAGGAACAGGGAAAACATGGATGCGTCTTACAAACATAATGTTGAGCAAAAGAAGTCAGACACAAAAATACATTATTTGATTGTTCCAATTACATAAAATTTAAAAAAAATTAAACTTGTACTTGTGGATACATGCTTAAATGATAAAACTATAAAGAAGAGCAAGAAAGTGATTTCAATAGAAGTCAAGAGAATGATTTTCTTTGGGAAGAGGGAGACTCTAATTATTAGGAAGAGCCCAAGGTGGGGAATCTGGGAGTGCTGGCAGGGTTCTGTTTATTGTCCTGACTGGTTATATGGCCATTTGCTTTTAATAAATCATTGAGTTATACATTTGTTTTGTGTACTTTTCTGTATGTTTATCATACTTCACAATAAAAGAGATTTTTACAAATTTATAAGCCTACAAAAATGTGGAGATTTCTGTAGGGATTTTGGAAGCTGGAAAACAAATGAATTAGTATTACTGACTTGGCTGATTCAGGAAAGCTAAAGACCAGTTTAGTAATGGGGAATACCGAGTTCCAGTACAGAATCCTCAAAAAGCAAAGGAATTGGTAGCCTACACCAGTTGCTAGAATTGGGGACCTTGAGTTGAGGGGAGGAGGGAGATGGGGGCTGAGCTAAAATGAGTAGGTAAAAGCTGTTTGAAAGGCAGCTAAAGTCCTAGCTGCCTCTTCTCTGAGACTGCAGGCTAACCTCTAAAAAGCGTAAAGCAAAGAATTTCTGGACCAGGATACAACTGAGGGCATCGATACTTTGCCAAAAACAGGTAAATTAAGTGACCATATGCATTCTCAGTACTGATACAGAGAATTCCCTAACAAAGGCCCACCCTGGTCATTCTGTGTATGTAAAGCTCCAAGTCAGCAGCCCACCAGCAACTCTGAAAGCTTCCTAGACCCTCATTCTTAATGATGAGCAGGCACCAAGGATTATAGGACTCCTCAGGAAAGTCTCTAAGAGAGACAACAGCAAAAACAGCAAAAAGCAACTCAAATGAACTTGAGATTCCGAAGAAAATATAAAACTTAAAAATGGAAAAACTAAAAAAAAAAAAAAAAAAGGAAAAACTATAATATCTTTAGAAAGATATGAGAAGATATTGAATCCATTATATAAAAACATGATGCTCTTATTAAGAGATTTGTAAGCTGTTCATTCTGTCCTTTGTTTTTATTCATTGTTTTCAGCATTATTTGTTCCACAAATAGTATCTTTTTCTTTGTCTAATTTTATTTTCATGATCTATGGGGATATAGAATATGTTGGAAAATAATAGATGTGAACTGATGTAAAACTTTTAAGAAATAGAAACACTCCTGGCAAGAAATCTGTAATTTAATATTCTATAATGATACCAAGGATGTTTCTTCTGAGCTGATAAAGATAAAAGCCTGCTTCTCTCATTGCATTTTGCTTTGATTTTTTCTTTTCTCTCTTCCATGCAAACTTAAATTTCTCTTCCCATATTTCTATTTTCATCTCCTTGTTTCTTGGTGTCTCTTCTCCCTGAAGATCACTACATTTCAAGCTATCAGAAAGGTATCTGACCAAAATGTGCTATGAGCTTACTACTCGCTGTCTGTCCCACCACAATCTATTAATTAGACTTTTTTAGTTGTAGTTGAATAATTTCAGACAGGCCCTCCATCCTCCCTTTCTGTTTCAATGTATATGTTTTCTCTGAACCCTGCTGTATGATCCTGCAGGATATCTAGAGCTGGGGAGCGAGGAAGGAGAGGCCACATTTCTTAGTTTCTGACGTTTGAATGCGGTCACCTGATGCATGCCTGGACATTGGCTTCTCATGTGTGAGCTGTTTCCTAAATCTTGGATGAGAAAAGGCCATAAAGTCTTAATGTTAACTTTTTTGATGTTGCTTTATAAAATGCCTTACCCATCATCATAATTTATACTGCACAGTTGTCTATGGTAGGAAATAACTCACCAGTGTGTGAGTAAGTGAGGACTGTAAAATGAAAGCAGCTCTCACTAAGTTCAGGAGAGCTAGCTGTGTGTTGTGTTTACATGCAGAAGACAACTGCTCAAGTCATCACTTGCCATCTGGCAGGCTAAACCCTGCATCCTGAGGTGGCCCACAGCATTCTCAAAAGAGATCTTTGCTGTAGCATCTGTCTTTGTTTATATGTGTGTATTTCATTCTTCCCTGTGTTCTACATTTCAGAACCACAAATAAGTTCCTACCTCATAGATCCACTCAGTCTGTCTTTTTTGTGGCCCCTCCATTTTTTACATCATCTTTTTTTTTCTCTCTTCTGGGTTTTTTTTTTTTTTTTTTTCTCTTGCTCCTTACAACTTCCTGGGACTTTGGTTTGTTTAAACAAACTTAGGCCTTGATCTCTTTTTTAAAAACAATTTCTTTAACTTAGAAAGACGCTTCATCCTGCATTTTTAAAAACTAACCTGTTAACGTATTCCTTTAACTCACTTATTCTTTGTATTCTCTAAGGAGGCACTACAGTTCGAAAGGAGATCATCAAGAATAAAATCAGAGCCATTGGGAAGATGGCACGGGTCTTTTCAATTCTTCGGTAAGGATAACTCTGTCATTACACTGTGGGATAAAAGCATTTTGAGAGTAATTTAGAAGTTGATTTCAGAACAGTTTTTTTAGAATTGGAGTTTGGTATTAGAACTGTTGGTCTTTGGGTTGAGTACAGTTTGGATCAGACCTACATGTTAAAGTGCCTAGAAACGCCTGGCAAACATTTATTTGGTATGAGCTTAGATACAGTGCAGTGAGTGCAGTGATTTAGTGTGGATTCTGGAGCCAGATTGCCTGTGTTCAGATCCTGGCTCTACATCTCCTCAGCTGTGCGATCTTGTGCCTCATTTTCCTGGTCTGTAAAAGACTGATAATAGCACATCTGCCTTACAGGGTTCTTTGGAGGATTATACGGGGTAATATATGGAAAACATTAGAACAGCACCTGATTATTAAATGGCTTTAATTGAAAAGCAAGACCTGGCTAATTGTTGTTGATTGGAATATTTACAGAAAACATCCCTTTCTTTGGGTCAGGGAAGGGACAGGGAGAAGGAGAACCTATCCTCCATCTCTGCGCATCTTTTCTTAACTTCTTTCAAGTCTCTTTGTAGGTACTGAGCGGTAGACACCCTAGCATTAACCCTGGGCTTTGATCTTCCTTTGCAGGGAAGAGAGTGAGAGTGTGCTGACTCTGAAGGGCCTGACTCCTACAGGTACCCTCCCTTTGGGTGTACTCTCAGGAGGAAAGCAGACTATTGAGACAGGTGAGTATGAGAAATGCTCCTTTCATGGACTGTGTGCTCCTGTTACCTAGCAGTCAATGTCAAATTGAAACGTAGGGCTTCTTTCAATAAATGGTACTAAAGCAATTGGATATCTATCTCTGGGGGAAAATGGATCTCCATACACAAAAACTGAATCAAAATGAATTATAACTTAAATGTAAAATCTAAGACAGTAAAACTCCCGGAATAAAGTATGGAAACTAGGCATTGGGGTAGATAAAGAGTCCTTAAATATGACACACAAAATACTAACCATAAAAGAAAAATTGAATAAATGGCTTTCATGAAAATTAAGAATGTGTATTCACAGAAATTCATGATTAAGAAAGGAAAAAGACAAACCATAAACGGGGAGAAGATTTTTGCAGTACATATGTCTGACAAAGGACTTACATTCAGAGTCTATAAAAAACTACAACTCAGGGACTTCCTGGTGGTCCAGTGGTTAAGACTTCACGCTTCCGTCACAAGGAGCATGGGTTTGATCCTTGGTCGGGGAACTAAGATCCCTCATGCCACACCCCGTGGCAAAAAAAAAAGTACAACTCAATAAGAAAAACACAAAACAACCCAATTTTTTTAATGGTCAAAAGATTTTAACAGACACTTCACAAAAGAGGGTATTAAAATGGCCAAAAAGCATATGAAAAGGTGCTTAAAATAGTTACTCATCTGGGAAATGGATATAAAACCCCAGTGAGATACCACTATGTGTGACAATACCAAGTGCTGATGAGTTTGTGGAGAACTAAAACTAGATACATTGCTGGTAGGTTTGTAAATTGGTTCAACCACTTTGGAAAACTGGTGGGCAATAAAGCAAAACATATGTCTACCCTACAACCCAGCAAATCTATGCCTGTTTTTTTGTTTGTTTGTTTATTTTATTTTATTTTTGGCTGCGTTGGGTCTTCGTTGCTGCGCGCGGGCTTTCTCTAGTTGCGGCGAGCAGGGGCTACTCTTCCTTGCGGTGCACGGGCTTCTCACTGCAGTGGCTTCTCTTGTTGGGGAGCATGGGCTCTAGGCACGCGGGCTCAGTAGTTGTGGCTCACAGGCCCAGTTGCTCCGTGGCATGTGGGATCTTCCCGGACCAGGGCTCGAGCCCATGTCCCCTGCATTGGCAGACAGATTCTTAACCACTGCGCCACCAGGGAAGCCCCCATGCCTGGTTTCTATCGAAGAGAAATTAGTGCATATGTCCACCGAAGGATGTGCATAAGAATGCTCACCTTAGCTTTACTCATAATAGTCCAAAATGGGAAACAACCAAATGTCCATCAATAGTAGAATAGATAGATAAATTGTGTTATATTTATACAATGGAATTTACTCAGCAATAAAAAATAACATTATGAATACATGCAAAAACATAGTTGAATCTCACAGACATCATGGTAAACTAAAAAAGCTGCACCGAGGGCTTCCCTGGTGGCGCAGTGGTTGAGAGTCTGCCTGCCAATGCAGGGGACACGGGTTCATGCCCCGGTCCGGGAAGATCCCACATGCCATGGAGCGGCTGGGCCCGTGAGCCATGGCCGCTGAGCCTGCACGTCCAGAGCCTGTGCTCCGCAACGGGAGAGGCCACAACAGTGAGAGGCCTGCGTACCGCAAAAAGAAAAAAAAAAGCTACACCAAAAAGAGCACAGACTGTCTGATTTATATGATGTGCAAGAACAGGCAAACTAACATTTCTGGGTGGGATCAAAGTGAGGTGGCGGGGAAGCAACCGCAGCGTATATGGGCCTCACGGTGCCTCTCGTCATGATGAGCGTGTTCTGGGGCTTCGTCAGCTTCTTGGAGCCCTGGTTCATCCCTGAGGGTCCCAACTGGGAGTTATCATCACCTTGTTGGGGACCTGTTCAGTTTGCTGTTATCTCTAGTCATGAAGAAATGTTAAATCACCTCCATACCTAGACCACCTTCCTTGATTTGCCTATTTTGGCCATCAGCTGCCTTAAACATTCACAGCATATTTGAACATCTTATTCTACAATGCAGTATTTTTTTTCCCGTCACCTTTTTTACACTTTGATGAATTATGTACCTACTTAAACTGTGCAGGCTCCATAAAATGTCTATGCACTCCTCTGAGATAGAAAATGCTGTTCTTCTGAGAAATATATGACTCTCTCTTTGGAACCTGTGGATTTGAAGGTGGCTCCTGCCTGCTCACTACATGGGAATCATCAAAGTGTTTAAGAACTGTTACAAGACAGGAAGACTCCAGTGGGGCGGTCAATAGGAGAACATGTTCAGAGGGAAGATCTATCCCACCAGAATTATGCCAAAGTATATTTTTAGGATGAATTTATTTCTGCTATCTTTTGGAATAAATTATTTTTCTGTTTTCAAAAAAAAAAAAAAAAGAACTGGGACTTCCCTGGTGGCACAGTGGTTAAAAATCCGCCTGTCAATGCAGGGGACATGGTTTCGAGCCCTGGTCTAGGAAGGTCACCCATGCCATGGAGCAGCTAAGCCCACGAGCCACAGCTGCTGAGCCCGCATGCTGCAACTACTGAAGCCCGCGCGCCTAGAGCCCATGCTCCTCAACAAGAGAATCCACCGCAATGAGAAGCTTGCGCACTGCAACGAAGAGTAGCCCCCACTCACTGCAACTAGAGAAAGCCTGCGCACAGCAGCGAAGACCCAGCTCAGCCAAAAATAAATAAATAAATATTTTTTTTTTAAAAAAAGAGCTTCACCGTGTCCCAGGCACTGAAGTGAAACACTCGATAGGTATTTGTGCTTTCTGTTCTCAGAAACACAAGCAACAACAACAAAAAAGGAACTGGCAAGCTCATCAATGGTAAAAGAAGTCAGAATGGCACGTCCTCTGGTGGGAGCATATGGACCCAGAAGGAGCACAGGGGACTTCTGGAGTAGTGGGAATGTTCTATATCACTATCTAGGTGGTAGTTACACAAGTGCATGCATATATAAAAATGTATTAAGCAGTACACTTCAGATTTATGCACATCATATGCCTCACTTGTGTGTTTTATACCTTAATTTTGGGGGGTTAGAGTTTCTCAGTCAGAAAGGGAGTTTGCCTCTTTGCCTGCAAACCATATCCTACAACAGTGCCTCAGTCACCTCTTCAACCAGAGTGTCAGTTCTGAAAATTACGTGGGCATTGACTTTAAGGAGAGGGCTTTATGGAACCCAGGAATGATAAGGTTGATATTTGTCAGAATAAACAGATCTGGTCAAGCAAGGGGAAGAAACGTGAGATCAAATCATTGGATGACTAATTCTAGGCAAGAAAACTGGAGTTGAAGCATTAACAACTTAAAGCAGAGTTTCACTGCTTTTTTTGCCCCCCTTGTTTTTTGAATTGCTTCTACTTAAGTTTTTCTTTTCCTTCTCACCCTGCCTCTTATAAGAATTCTTTGCATTTTGTGAACATTCCAGGGCTATTGATTAATAGGAACAGCCCCCTTTCCCCCTCTTCTTTTTATAGGATTGATTTCCTCCTCTTTCAAATTGAATACTGAAATATTAGAATTGTTATTTATAAGGAAGAGTGAACATTTTCTCCTTGGAAGTATAAAATTAATTTTCTTAACTTCTGTAGTTTCATAGGAAGGATCAGTAGACTTTCAGATTGAATTTTTCCTCTCAGATGTGCAGTTTCTTGTAAGCAAAATACTTTTCTGTCATTGCTCTGCTTATTAGTCATGTGAAATATTCTGAGAGCAGCTCTGACAAAGCATTTTAGAGTTAATGGGTAGTAATATGGGTAAAGAAAAAAAGGAACATCCTATACGTTCTTTCTTGAAAAGTTTTGGAAATTTGCTGATCCACAGAGTTGTTGTTTTAATCTGAATGAAATTTTTCTAGACCTTGATTTGAAAGAGTAAATCTGCAAATCTGGGATAAGTAGCAAAGAGAATTTTATGGATGTGTTATTTGGAGATTTGTTGTTTATAATCCTTGGTCAATCTTTTGCTCTTAGTCCCAAATATATGCAGTTTCTCTTCATTACTGATTTGAATATGAGTGTTTTAATCAATATAGGATTGTTTATTGATACTCCAAAATTGATAGAAATCTCAGGAATGTGTAAGAACAAAACTAAAGTTGCAGCCAACCTTTTAGAGCTTCTTATTCTCTCTTATTGATTGACAAGAACTGAGTTTATTTGTCATTTTCCCATCAGAGTCTCAGTTCCACAGGTTCACTGGCAAACTGGAGCATTAGCTGAAAAAGATCTTTTATTGTTCATGTAACTTTACTTGGAGAGCCTTCAACCAACAATATCCCATCCTATATGGCCTTATAGCCTACATTCATTTATACCCCACCTTGTTCCACAGGGGATTTGAGTAAGTTACAGTATACATCCAACACAGTGAAGGGAAATAAATATGCTTGGAAATTGGAGCACAAAGGAAAACAAACCAGTGAAAGCCAATAGTCAGTCACAAATTTGACTCCAAGCTTCCTAGTAGCCAAAGTAAAGAGGGAAGACCATAAGATAAAAAACAGGTCAGTTATAAATTGGACTCCATCAAAAGTTTTAAAGTTTTGTGCTGAAAATGGAACCATCAAGAAAGTGAAGGGCTTCCCTGGTGGCGCAGTGGTTGAGAGTCTGCCTGCCGATGCAGGGGACACGGGTTCGTGCCCCGGTCCGGGAATATCCCACGTGCCGCGGAACGGCTGGGCCCGTGAGCCATGGCTGCTGGGCCTGCGCGTCCGGAGCCTGTGCTCCTCAACGGAAGAGGCCACAACAGTGAGAGACCCGTGTACTGCCAAAAAAAAAAAAGAAAATGAAAACACAACCCACAGCATGGTTGAAAATATTTACAAAGCATACATCTGATAAGAGACTAGTATCTAGAAACTGTAAAGAATTCTTGTAACTGAATAATAAAAAGACAAATAACCCAATTAAAATGGGTAAAAAATTGAATAGATGTTTTTCCAAAGAAGACATACAAATGGCCAATAAGCATGTGAAAAGATGTTCCACATCATTAGACATTAACCACAATGGGATACCACTTTAAGCCCACTGGATAGTTGTAATCAAAAAGGCAGAAACAAGTGTTCGTGAGAATGGAGAGAAAGTAGGACCCTCATACACTGCTGGTGGGGATTTAAAATGGAGCAGCACATTGGAAACCAATCTGGCAGTTTCTTAGATGATTAAACATACCGTTAATCATATGACCCAGCAGTTACACTCCTAGTTACATACCCAGAGAAATGAAAACATAGCCACACAAAAACTTGTACACAAATGTTCATAGTAACAGGCTCTGTAATAGCCAGTAAGTGGAGACAACACAAATGTCTATCACCTGATGAATGGATAAACAAAATGTGGTATATTCATACAATGGAATACTATTCAGTCATAAAAAGGAATTATGTACTGATACAATCCTCAACATGAATAAACCTTGAAAACATTATGCTAAGTGAAAGAAGCTAGTCACTAAAACCACATATTATATGATTCCACTCATGCGAAATGTCCAGAACAGGCAAATCTGTAGAGACAGAAAGTACTTTAGGGGTTGACTGTAAAGTTAGGGGAAGGGATGAGGGAGGGAAATGGGGTTTTAGGGGGTGATGAAAATGTTCTAACCATAGATTGTGGTAATGGCTACACAACTCTTAAAATCATTGAATTATCACTTTGAACAAGTGAATTTTATGGTTATGTGAATTATATTTCAGTAAAGAAATCTCATTCAGTAAAGAAAAGTATATTTCAGTAAAGGAAAAGAAAAAACAGTTTCTCAGTTTTATATGACTGTTTCTTGTAAAGAATATCCTTCAGTGCAGGCTATCTTAATACCCAATGCAAAAAGCAATTCTAGGAGGACCCAAAACAATGTGTTACTAGTACACATTTTGCCACAGACACAGCTTTTAAATTCTAATTAAACCGACACTGTGTATACAGTTTCAGGTAAAGCTTTGTTCTCCCACTTCTTAACAGTTGCTTTAGCGATGTACTGTTTGAAGGCACTATCGTTTTCTTGTGAAAGTTTGTTCTATGTGAGGAGATTTGAGAGGGTGTGACATTGCTTTAACACATGCCAACACATGGTTGACAAATGTAAGCAGTTGATAAGTTGATTCCAAGTTTCCATTTTCCCCATTGCCTTCGGAAGTTAATTTTCAGTTCTTCCAGTTTCTCCTCTCTGATTGATATAAAAAGCCTCAGGAACAGCAAACTGTTACTGTTCATTATCCTTCCCTGCCTTCTTTTAAAAAATTAGGATTGCAGGAACTAACAGGGTTCTCCTAATAAGATCTTTCTTGCTACAACTGGTAACCTTTTCATATATTAGCGCTTTTACTGTCTTAAAATGAAGATGCAAGAAAGTTTACCTGTTGATACTAATTTTTAAATAGCTTCCTTTTCCAAAAGTGAAGAAGAGGGCCTTCTTAGTAATTGGCCTGCTCTCTTGCACAGCGAATGGAAGCCACGTGGGTTGGAAATGTCAGCCTCTGCTGTGTCTCTCCTTCCAGATGGTACATAAATTTGTATTCAGAATTGAATAGATGTATGCCTTTGCCAGCTTAGTACTCCACCCCCGGAAAAGAGATAACCCCTCACTTATAACCCATTTTTCTCTCCTTCCAAATGCCAGTCTGTTATTCAACGGCCACTCTCTTTCATTAAGGACAGTTGGACCCCACACAAGTTGCTTGAAATCATTAAGAAATAGTTTTAAATAACTTCCCCCCCACCCCACCCCCCGTACGCAGACCTCTCACTGCTGTGGCCTCTCCCGTTGCGGAGCACAGGCTCCGGACGCGCAGGCTCAGCGGCCATGGCTCACGGGCCCAGCCGCTCCGCGGCATGTGGGATCCTCCCGGACCGGGGCACGAACCCGTGTCCCCTGCATCGGCAGGCGGACTCTCAACCACTGCGCCACCAGGGAAGCCCTAAATAACTTTTTTTAATAGAACACAGCAGCTACAGATCTAATATCATCTGAACTATCACAAACTAAAGAACAGTTGTAATATTAAATGATTTGACTGGACATATTTTGATATGTGAATGTTAAGACATAGATTAGCAGCTGGCTATCTAAAATGAGGAAAACGTCGTAACTCTTGTTTCTTCCAGTCAGCTTGATTGACCCCATTGTCTTAGCTGTGGATGACATTAGCTAAAAGGTTCTCGTGCCGCTCACAATGTGAACAATCTTAGAAACTCTCCCCGCCTCATGTTTCCCCCCAATTTAGTTTTTCGCAGTAATGCTGTCGCTTCTCTAACTAGTCGACTTTGGTTAGGGACGGGAGTAGGCTTAAAGGTGGGGCGCTGGGATGTCTGTGCTGGCAGCAATGCTCTTGGTTTACTCACTCTTTTTCTGCCTTCATTTTTGCATGCCACTGCTCCTGCCTCTTACAGCCACAGTAGAAGCAGTAGAGGCCCGGGAAGGTATGGCCGTATTCCTGTGATAGATGTGATCATGTGTCTGTCTACTAGTTTTAAAAGCTTTGTCAACATTCGAAATCTTTTATTATTGCATCACCAGAACTGTAACAGTGAGGAAAGGGAGAGATATCTCTAGGCATGCTCACAAAGTATTTCCTTTGTGTCCTGTATTTGCAGTAATTTAAATGACCTTCTCCACAGCTGAAGTCCTTTCTGGGCTCTCTCAGTTTTAATGCAATGACTGAAGCTTAAGCAGCTGGTCATGGGGGTTCAAATGGTGTAATCTCATAGCCCTTCCATATCCAAGAGGCATCCACTTGATTATCAGAAATTCAAACCGTCAGCCTCTTTATCTAATGATTTCAAAGGACATCAAAAGTGGAGGCAAAAGTAGATAGGAGTTAGTTGGATTTGTTTCTGAGGTTGCCCTAAGTCAGTCAAGCTAAATTATCTTTGTTTCTATGAAAACAAATTTTAAGTAACAAATTATCTATGAATTCTGAGGATGAAAACCATTGGAATCGATAAACTTGTGTTATAAATTTAATTGTTCTGTTAGATAAGATGGTTCACAACGGGAATGCCTTTCCTTGGTGATACAAAAGTTCAGTCAGAAAGAAAATATCTAGGAACTATTGTTTAGATGGCTTTTAACTTACAGTCAGCTCCTGGTTGTGCAAGATAAAAGGCTCTCCTTCTAAACTTTTGTGTGTGGTCTACGTGATGTTTGTGTTAGAGCAGCTACTCTGCTTAACTTGTTCTGTTATTCTAGTGTTGCCTTTTTTTCTCTCTCACTGAGCACGTTTCTGGCCCATAAGAGACTCTTTCAAATGTATTGGGGCTTTTTGTCAGGTCTACTTCTGCTGTGATTAATTAAGCTATGAAAATGACTTTCAGTTTCCGTGGCCCTTTGGGCCTTAAGGAAGCAGTAGCTTCAGACCAGGCTAATTGAAATCAAATATTGCTCAATCCCTTCACCAGACATGTGCTCCACAGCCACCCTTCTGTATTTTTCTCAAGGAGGTTGCTGTATGCTAAGAAACTTAAAGCTGGTCGCTTTACTGTCTAATTGAGCTCCTCCCTTTCCTGTTTTTCTGTAGCCATCAGAGGGTTTTCACTTCAGCACAGGATCCGGAGTTTTGAAGAAGCCCGAGGTCTGGACCGAATTAATGAGCGGATGCCACCCCGCAAAGATAGCCAGTACTTTGATGGGCCGGTGAAATTGGCCCAACCAAACGCTGCGCACAGGAGTGACAAGGGGAGAAGAGCCAGTAATGACTCAGAGCCCTGCTGTGGCACAGGTGGATCCAAGACTTAACAATCAATTTTATTTATTTATTATTGGAAAACAAAACAAAAACAACTGAAACAACTTAAACCTGGAGGTGCATTCATAATACACTCTGCATTTACTCTGTAAGAAAGGTGACCATTTTATAAATTCTTTTAATTTATGTTTAATATATACATAAAAAGTGAATGTGTTTTGTTTTTCCTTTTTTTTCCCCCGTAATTTTTAGGAACTGATCTGATTGTCTGATACATAGTGAAGTCTTGTGCTATAAAGGGGACCTTCCCCTAATAAAAGGGCCTTGGAAACCTCTACCCTGGGTTTCTGACTTGAACTAGCCAGCCTTTTCTCTTGTTTTTGGAGGGTAATATCTTTCATTTCAGAATAATCATTTTTCAAACACAAAAGGGTTTTTTCTTTTCTTTCTTTTTTTTTTTTTTTCCTTTCTACAGGGTACCATTGAAGAAGATCTCTTAGATTTCAGTGGCTAAAACTTCTCTTCTTATGGAAAACTTGATTATAGTAGAACTCCTAAGTGAATAACCCAAACCCAGTGATTTTAAGGGTCAAGGGAAATGTTTTCCATAAAAACTTACTTTCTTCTGAACTCTCAATTACTCAATGTATTCTAGTATGGCGAAATAAAAAATAATGAGGGATTTTCGTAGAATTACTTAAAATTTGTTCATCTAACCGTGGGCGTGATTGATTGGTTTAAACTTCCCTTAGAACTTTGGAGGTTTCTTAACTGTTGCCAGATCCTTTTGCTTTTGTTTTTGAACACTAGGTGATTTACCCCATCTGCAAAGGAAGCGACATTTCTAAATATTCTATAAATGCCCTCTGTAGAACCTTCGATGGTAACAAGTGTTTATGCCCTTCTGTGTTACTGCATCAGCTCTCACATCTATCCTCCCCGTCGTCCGTCTGTTTTTCTGTGTCAGCATTTTTGAAACCAACTGGGATAATGGAAACTGACTAGGTTAAAATGGTCCCCCTGTGAACTGGAAGCCTTGCTAAAGGGCATTGGATGAGTGAGGATTTCCTGTCTATCAATTACTGGAATGTTCCTCCATTTTTCAACACTCATTATATTGAACTGTGTGTCAGTCTCTGTCAGCATATTTTGGAATACAAAAACAAGTGATCAAATACAAGGTTTGAATAATCTTTCCTTAGTTTTTCAAGTCACAACCAACTAGTGAAGGAAATTTCAGGGATCCTTAGGCTCCCATTTTTGGTTTAGCCTGATGACAGGTGCCATGTCATAATACTCACTGGTCAGCCTTGTAGTGAAAGTGCATGTCTGGGCCACACTACACCCAAGTGCATATTTGTGGAATTCCTTAATGTCATTTGGGATGTAGGAGTCCAGCATTAAAGCAAGTATCCCAGACAGTAGTACTTTATGTTTGGAGCTTCAAGGACACCAGAAACCTTTTCTCAAAAAACATAATTTCAGGGAATTCCCTGGCAGTCCAGTGGTTAGGACTCTAGGCTTTCACTGCTGAGGGCCCAGGTTCAGTCCCTGGTCGGGGAACTAGGATCCCACAAGCCGTGTGGCACGGTTCAAAACAAAACATAATTTCATTAGAAGAATGAGGGTTTAGCCCATCTATCTCTGTTTTCCTATGCCCTGCTAACAGTTCCCAATTTGTTTATGACAGAGATCAAAGCACTTTGGAGATTGGAATCTGGTGGCTAGACTGCTCTGTTAACAAAAAAGATAGGAAGGATGTTGGGAAGGAGATAAAAGATCTCTTATTGGGTTGTGAGTAAAATCTTTGAAAGAGGAGAGAAAGAGTCTCCAGTCGCTGTCTTTACTGATCATCATTTCTTTATAATCAAAGAGGAATTCATCACCTGGATATCCTCATACTCCTCCCTCCCCCAATCCCAATAGGGAGAGGGCCGCTGTTTTGGAAATCTCACCTAATGTGACAGTCAGTTCACAGGACAGGTTTGATAGATGGGAGTCCCTGATTCCTTTCTCTTTTCCATTGAGGCTATTGTTATACATACACAGTCCACAGGTAGAAACCGTGGGCTTCAATCTTAAGGGCTTCAATCAGCAGGCAAGTAGTGAAATAGTTACTACAAATCCTTATAAGCAAAAAGTAGTATTAGAAAAAAAAAAAAGACAATTACTTAGGAAGGTCTTCATTTTCTTCCCAAAATGAAGTAGTACGATTAAGCAATTTTCCTTGACAGAGCCGTGCGAAAAGGTGTATTTTACAGGTAACTCTTGAGCTGTTGAAGGTTCAGCCAGAGTAGAGAGTTAAGTGGTCACGATTCAAGAAAATGGGAGGGGGTTTAAAAGAGCATAGCAGCAGCTCTGGAAGGAAGTTAAGTTTGAAGATCCTGTTGAATTCTAAAGGTTAAGGCATTTCTTATGTTCTGTAGAAAGCTGGGGTGTGTATTTCAGCACTTTAGAAAGTTGTGTGGTGAGTGTGTCTGTCTGGTACAAGTAGCTTTTTTTTTTTTTTTTTTTGGCTGCGTTGGGTCTTGGTTGCTGCACGCGGGCTTTCTCTAGTTCTGGTGAGTGGGGACTACTCTTTGTTGCGGTGCGCAGGCTTCTCATTGCGGTGGCTTCTCTTGTTGTGGAGCATGGCCTCTAGGCACGCGGGCTTCAGTAGTTGTGGCTCATAGGCTCTAGAGCGCAGGCTCGGTAGTTGTGGCTCACGGGCTTAGTTGCTCTGCAGCATGTGGGATATTCCCAGACCAGGGCTCAAACGCGTGTCCCCTGTATTGGCAGGCAGGTTCGTAACCACTGCACCACCAAGGAAGTCCTACAATTAGCTTCTTAAAGCCAGACCGGCATTTGTACCTGTGATTCAAGACAGTTTAGAAGGCGTAAACCGGGGCTTTCCTGGTGGCGCAGTGGTTAAAAATCCACCTGCCAATGCAGGGGACACGTGTTTGAGCCCTGGTCCGGGAAGATCCCACATATCGCAGAGCAACTAAGCCCGTGCGCCACAGCTACCGAGCCTGCACTCTAGAGCCCATGAGCCACAACTACTGAGCCCACGTGCCACAACTACTGAAGCCTGCACACCTAGAGCCCGTGCTCCGCAACAAGAGAAGCCACCGCAGTGAGAGAAGCCCGCGCACCACAATGAAGAGTAGCCCCCGCTCTCTGCAACTAGAGAAAGCCCGCGCGCAGCAACGAAGACCCAACGCAGCCAAAAATAAATATTTAAAATAGATAAATTTTTTTTCAAAGGTATAAATAAATAAATAAATAATAATAGAAGGCGTGAACCTCAGGAATATATTGATATAACAACACTTGTTCTTCCCTTTAGACTTCATTGGAGGGTTTTAACATATTTTTTAATGTTTTAATCTGAACAGTAGCTCCCAAGATGGCTGGTGGCCTGCCCTGAGTTTGCCGTAAAACTACCTGGGGCCTGATAGTCTGACTGGGGCCATCATTTCAAACAAACATTTTGACTGCTGTCAGCGCTCTGTGGTGTTGCTGTTTTCAAAGCCTCTTCTGTTTTTACTAAATCTTCCCCCGAATGTTCTAAAGATACTAAAAATACTTTTCTCTTGTTCTCCTTCACTTAAAAGTCCACAAAGACCTTATTCAACTTCTCTCATGAGGGTGGGGGGGACGCATCAGAGGGCTCCTTTGTAAACTTTTCTGAAATACCAGTTTAGAAATGACACTTCCCGAAGACCAGTTTTCCCAATTTTGTTTACATCCACGTCATATGAAGTTACAAATTGATCAGATGACAGTTCTTGTTAATAAAAATTTTAGAACTCATCTAATACAAGTTCAAAACATACATCTTTTTTTTAATCTCTGTGTTCTGAATATTTAGAGAAAAAGTAAAAGAATAAGCCGCGTGTGTGTGCGTGCGTGTGTGTGTGTGTGTGTGAGAGAGAGAGAGAGAGAGAGACGGAATGCTAAAACAAAAGCAGCCTGTTTTCTTTAAAACCTCAAGGTAACACTTAGGTTATGGGTACAGACATTGCTGATTCACTGGCCTTTTTTGACTAGATATTGACCAGCAAAGTGAAAATGGCTTATGGATGGGTATGATGTGGCTTCTTGCCTAGGGATAGAAGAATCAGACTCTCCAGGAATATCAGTATTTTTCATATCCTTTCATCTATATTTACATTGCCTTTTCTGTTCCTACAGAACATTTGCAGTTCCATGAATCAAGTTTTTCTCAATAGCAAAGATTTGCTTTCTTATCCTGATAACAGGATAACTGACTTCGTGACACTATTCAAAATAGGAAAAGGAAAGCTCTTAATAGTTTTGTAAACACATTATTATTACTTAATGTCATTATGGAGCAAGGGTGGGATTTCTTCAAATTGGATAACTTGGGACCTTGGCATTGTCCCTTAGATCCTCTTCTGAGTAATTTTAAAACACAAAGTTTGGGACTTCCCTGGTGGTCCAGTGGTTAAGACTCCACACTTCCAACACAGGGGACGTGGGTTCGATCCCTGGTCGGGGAACTAAGATCCCACATGCCTTGGGGTGCGGCCAAAAGATTAAAAAACAAAACAAAACAAAAAACAAAGTTTGAGGCAGCTGCTCTCTGTAAGAAAAATATTGCAAACCATGCCTACATGAGATACAGCCAGACTTACTGCTCATGGACATTGTTCAATAGTCCCTCTAGCCTCTTGGAGTAAGTAAGGCTGAAATCTGTTCCCTCTACACCCTCCCTTGTTTTATGTAAATATTGTAGCTGATCTCCAGAAGTTTTGACTGTCCCATATCTGTAAGTATAAAACTCAAGCTCTTGAGAGTTACGTTCATCCTGACCAATCTGGGTGACCAGTCAGTTAAAATGGTTTAGGAAGAGCTTGTACCAGATTGACTGATTCATAGTTTTTCTTTGTATTAATTTTCAGGTTTTTTCCTCCAGTTTTTGTATTGAAAACTACTTTCATACCCAGAAAGACTTGTTGAGATATCATTCTAGGATCTCCGATATTTATTATAGTTGTTATAGTAACAGTGGAACCCAAGTGTTTTTCAAAGCATTATTCAGCTTTCCCTACCCTGGGAGAAAAGACTTCTGAGGGAGCGTGAACCCAGAGCCCCAGTGTGGGAATGAGGCTCCAATTTCCTAAATCACTTGTGGTTATAAACATGGATACCACCTTGTCTGGCACCCAGGTCCGTATCTTTTCTGAAATCTGCTATAGCAGAGAGTAAAGGGTAGTCTAGGGAGCCCAGCAATAGCTGGAGGAGGGTTTGGATTACCTGGAGGGCACCTCCGAAGCATTGTAATGCCACGGTCCCTCTTCAGCACTGCTGTGATCAAACACTCAAAGGAGAGCCATAAGAAAGGGCAGACGTGCATAGAGCAAGAAAGTTGTGTAGTCGAAAAACGGGGTTGTTACTCTTATCTTGAGTCCAGCAGAGAACTGTATTCACAGTAGAGCTTTGTGCCACTGATAGAGTGTGAAAGAGGAAACCTATATTACTTTGAGACTTCTGACCTGACCTGCCTATGTCTAGCCAGCCAAAGTGAATGGGGTCAGGGTAGACTGCCTTCATCTGTGCAGTCACAAAGGTAAAGATGATACTGGAGACTATGTTCCCTCCCGGGAGGCCGTGGCCTCACGCCCCATCAACCTTGGCAAGACTTGCTAAATAACACCTTTGTCCAAGACGGGGTTATGCATCCTCTCGTCTTCTATACCCTCATGACAAGCCGAGGTGGTTTAAGATCAAGAAGTGAGGACGTGGATGTGGATCATCCCTCTGAGCAGCTCTAAAGGAGGGCCATGTATACTGCCTTCCTGTAAGTTCTTGCCCAAATTCCCTTCACTCCCTTAACATAGCTGTCTCCAAATAACGTGTGTGTGTGTGTGTGTGTGTGTGTGTTCATGTTAAAGTGAAGTGCATGTAGTAAGAAGGAGCTCTACTGTACATTTTGATTTGTGGCAATAAAGATGTGGGTTTTGTCTGTCAAAGAAACTTTTTGAAGATACCATCATGAATGCCCCACTTTTCCTTTCTCAGTGTGCTGTGACCAATAGCTCTGTTTCCTAATAGAAATGTCAGCAGGCATTTTCCAAGAAAGGATCCTGGTTTTGCTTCCTAAATGAGGGGGTCAGACACATGAGACTAGCTAGTGGTGTAACTTTTTTAAGGCTTTTCTGAATGATGAATTATTTGCTTGTGCTTAGAGGTTACTGGCTCTTTCTTGCTTTCAGTTATGTTAAGGCGAATGGTGGAAATGTTATTTATTGGCAGAAATCATAAGTCTTTTTTGTGAACAAGAAATTAATTTGTTAAAACTTTCTTACTGTATGTTGGAAGTCATCTTGAAAAAAAGAAGAAATTAAATGATAACTTTATTGGCTCCCTGTGTCTTTATTTCCTTGATTTCCTTGTGGAGCACACTTGTATTTGGCTCTTACCCATTCAGTAATTCCAGAAGTCAAGGGAAAGCCTGATGTTTGATGTCTGGTCTGGTCTCTGACAATGCCAAGGCATTCTCCCCTCAAGGAAAGGAATCCCAGCACAATAAAAGGAACCTCTTTTCTTCACCTCTTCAGCTCCCTCGTTTTCAATCTGCTTTGCTGGCTGCGGTGGTGGTTCTATTTCTCCCACTCAGAACCCGTTGCCTTGCCCTGGCCTCGTTCCTGGCACTTTGCCCACCACGAAATCACGCTCATGTCCCAGCTCCTTCTGTGGTTTCTCCGGCAGAGGCCGCTAATTGAAGAAAACGAAGAAAGACATCCCAGAAAATGGACAGTCTTTACAAAAGATAAAAATAATTTTTATTATAGCAATTTAATAACTCTGCACATGGTCCTAATTATAGACACAGATAAATTCCATCTTGGGAGAAGTTGAAGAAGAAGAAGCCAGAGAGGAATTGAATGTGGAGTTGAACCCCCCAAGAGAGGAAGTGTCAGACCAGCCTTGATTCCTCTGGAAAGTAGAAATACCATGAGGTGCTGTGGACTCACAAGGAAAAATAACTCTCTGGGCAGGTGGGGGTTAGGGGATAGGTTCTTTAGAGAGGAAAATGCATCAGTGAGCGGATTCTATGAGCTATGGCAGTAGAGGCAGAAAGTCTAAATCAGGACCAGCCAGGCCTAAGTAAGGCAATTTCACCATTGGTACAGACACACCAAGGGCCACATACGGGCTCGAAAACGAGCCCAGATTTCTCATTCCAAATGGTTAAGTGTGCATTTTGGGATCCTTGTTTATCCCAATAGCATCCTAACTTAGCAATGTCCTTATACCTCAGCTAAAGCTTCAGTAAAACGAGGTCATATTTGCCCTTATTTCAGAGTTGTGAAAAAAAAATTTTAAGCCTGGAAATTAAGAACTCAAATGCAAATTCATATTTACCTCTCACTACATCTAGATCCAATCCCTACTTTCTTGCCTGCTGTGTGTAATCGCCTGGTCTTTTTGTTTTTTAATCACAACTTTTAAGGTTTTAGAAAGTTGGTTCAGTTTTGATACAGTGGATTAATAATGGTAAATTATCCTTTTTAACGTTGCTGCAGCTCAGGAGAAGGTTCATTTTAGAATTCAAGGAGGTGGGAAGACAAGGTCATTCTTTGTTTGGAGGCCAGACCTCGTGGTGTCCACTGGCCAGCAAATCAACCCGTCTTATCTTCCTTATCTCAGTTTACCTGCTAGGAAAGGGTGATGCAGACCTAGTTTTCCAGCTCTTGGTCTGTGTGCCCTTCTTTGTGGCTGAGTTAACTTGGCTGGGTTTTCCCTCTGAGGTCATTGCTTATTTATCTTTCCCTTATAAAATCTGCTTTCTGAAGAGCTGACAGCCACTTGCTTGCTCTTTCTCTCCTGAGAACTAAAAGAGGTTCGTCTAGCTCAGTTCTTCTCAAAGACACTCCATCTGCACATTGTGCTTGTTTGCTCATCTATAAAAGGAGGGAGAGAGAGAACAGTCGTTGGTGTGATGTCAGTGTAAAGGCCTCCTTGAAGACAGACTAGATAATTGGACAGAAGGCTGAGTTCTCTCCCAGCCTTCGGGGTGTGGATGTGGCTGACTCTGAGAACCTTGGATAGACTGCTGTTACATCATGTGTGTGCTATGGAAAGATCTGTGCCAGGCAGGCCTGAAGGCCTCATTCTGTATCCCATGGGGATCCACTCACCCTGGCTGCCAGGCTCCAACACTGACTATCCATGACCTGCAGTGGTATTTTTTCACTCACAGAGATCCCTTGCTTTACAGCAACTATACCAAAACACTTGGGTTAGGCCATGCCATTGTCAGCTTCAGAGGGTCTTCCAAGACCCACAGTGGGTCACTCGTGTTCCCCTTCTGTTGCTCCTGTTCCCATGAATGTTTGGCCTGATGAGGACCTTGGGTAGAACTTGGCTGGCAACATTAGCAAGAGCTGGAATCAGGAGTGGACCCAGGAGAAAGGGATGGAGCCCAGGGGATGAAACAGTCCAGATCTGTACTCATGTCTCTGATGTGACTTGGTTTCCGTTCCTCACTAATGGGTCACTGTGGTCCTTCCCCTGTAGAGAAGTCCAAAATCCTCAAAAGGCACAGTGCTCTCTTTGCTAATCCATTCGGGTCTGCTTTGCTCAGTATCCCTGGTGGGAAGAAAACGCTCTTCTGAGAGCACAAATTAAACACCTGCTCACAGCCTGACTAAAGAATATACGAGGGCTTCCCTGGTGGCGCAGTGTTTGAGAGTCCACCTGCTGATGCAGGGGACAGGGGTTCGTGCCCCGGTCCGGGAAGATCCCACATGCCGTGGAGCGGCTGGGCCCGTGAGCCATGGCCACTGAGCCTGCGCGTCCGGAGGCTGTGCTCCGCAACGGGAGAGGCCACAACGGTGAGAGGCCCGCGTACTGCAAAAAAAAAAAAAAAAAAAAAAAAAAAGAATATACAAGAGTTCGTTCATTCCTGTGGAGCAGAAAAGAAGGAATAGCAGATGCTCTTCCTTTGTCTAACGTGGAGGGACTCAGGCACAGAGCCCGGGAGCCACTTGGCTGCTCAGGGTCCATCTGAGTGTGACATTCGAACGCCAGACCCCCAGCACCAGACACAGACACTCCTCAAGAATGGAGAGTTCAGGTTTACGTCTTCTGGGATCCCTGGCTTCCTTTTTCCCATTGGAGAAATGAACCTGAATTCTCTGCTCACTTAAATAAAAAGCTACCTAAGCCATTCATCCTTCCTCCTGGTGACAGAGGCTGGTGTTCAGAGCGACCCGCATTCCTGTATGAACAGCCAACCCTCTTCTCCCCCTCCGTGTGAAGAGCCACCACATCTATTGGTAGTCTCTTGGCTAATCATCCTGTAGTGTGGTGGGCGTGGACGGACCCGAGTTGACACGGGGGCCACTGGGGGATAACCCGTGGAACAAAAGGTGGTGGCCTCAAGGAGCAGGGTGAGGGTAGGGCCCCTGCGACCAGGATCAGATAGCTAGAAAAAACACAGCGGTTATGTAACAGTGTTTACTATGGCTCAGGTGGCCCTGAGAAGGCAGAGGCAGTCCCCTGACAAAAGACCGTGCCAGAGATGGGGAAGACTCCCAGGGACAGAGGTCCCTGTCAGGCGATAAGTGAGTTGGCCGGAGGAGATAGTGCATTGGGATGAAAGGAATCTGCTCTGTTGTTGACAACAGCTAGGTCACCTAGCACGGCCTTCCCTATCCTCAGCTTCTCCCTAAGCCATGCCAGCTCTCTGCCTGGTCAGGCCAGCAGCAAGCAGAGCTGAGGCTGGGGGGAGGAGCAGAGAAATCAGACACCTGGTTTTTGGCTGAATCTCTGGATTTCACTAGTCTTTTTCCTTTAATCTTCCACTTTTCAAAGAGGAGGGATTCTTCTCCCTAAACATGGGCAGAAAAGGAGTCGTCGGTCCAGGTCCCTTAGGCTCTGTGCTCCCACCAATCTCTCATCCTGTCTCCTGTGAGGCTGTGTGTTGGAGGGAGATCCTGTTAGAGCTCCTCCTTGGTCCGGGCACACGGCCTGTGACTCTTGAGAGGGAGAGTTATTTCCAGTGGTGCCAGGGCAAAGCAGGTTCTGACCTGAGAGAGAAGGTGATAAGCCCAGCAGGGCCCAAGCGGACAGGAAGAAGTCAAAGCAGCTTAGGAGGAAGGCTCAGGTCTCCAGCAGGGCCTACCCCACCTCCTCCTGCAAAGCTGTTTACAGGACTCCCCACTCCCATAGCAATGAGGCTGGTAGCCAGTCCCCAGCTCCGCGCCCATGGCTGCCACCTCCCCTTGTGAGAAACAGGAAGTTGGGACCTTTGTCGGCTCAGCTGCACACTCTACATTAAATATTTATCTTGGAGTCCAGGTCAGAGCCCTAGAGAATAAGAGGAGCTCACTGCTGGTGAGAGGGTGTATGGCCAGGATTCCTGGAGTTGGAAGATTGTCAGCTTCACCACCTTTGGAGAACAAGGAAGAACATGAAAGAGATGTGGCCCTTAGTCGCCAGGATCCTGACAGGTGGGGAAAAAAACTGGTGACAGGGGAGGCAGGCACATACTTTGTCCCTGAGGGAGGGAAGAGGATGGTGCCTAGGGGTGGGCAGGTACCCAAGCTTTAGGAGAGGGGAGATGCACTGCTGCCTGCCCTCAGGTAGTCCCAGAGCTCCTCCCTCCTTTCTGATGCTGACTTCTGTGGGCAGGGACTACCCATCCCATCCCCATCCCTTCAGCTTTCCTGGTGAATCAGGGATTCTTGGAAGGGGCCTTAAAGGGGATCTGGTTCAGTTCCCTTATTCAGCGCAATAGTGGCCTTTATGAAGATGCCCCACAAGTGGCAGACTTGGAACCTCTGAAATCTCTTTGCTGGAGACCTTGGATCTGCTTCGGAGTATGCAGCCAGTCGGCTAGTGCAGCCAGTCTGTTGCCACACTGACAGCCCTGCAGACACTGGAAGCTAGGTGGCATGCCTCTCTCTCTCAAGCCTCTTCTCAACCTAAGCCTCTCCTTCCGCTTTTCACATGTGAGATTGTTTCAAGCTGGTTCCCCACAACCCGGATAGCTCTTTTACCTGAACTGGGAGAAGATAGAGCTGATCGCCTCAGTGATGGCAGGGATTTTAAAATATGGTTTCATCTTTCTCCATTCCCTTTCTTCTCAACTTTTGAGTTGAATGATGTGCTTGGGAAACACTCTGAAGTTCATGGTGAACTTAGGGCACCAGTCTAACTCCCAGTAGGTCTGCGATAAACATTTTCGTATTTTCATAATCTACAATTGATCACTCCCCAAATAGATCTGAGACTGTCCAGCAGGTATTTGCTATCTGGTTGGCTTGGGGTCCCAGAGCCAAGCCAGGGGCTAAGAAGTGGTACCCCAGGGTCTGTCCACTAGCAGTTAAGCATTCATCAAGTACCCTCGCTGTAACAGGCCCTATGCCGGCACAGAGGCTTGGGGGAGAAGGGGAAGATGGGATGGCCAGAGGGGTTGGGAGCCAACTGGCGCGCGCGGGCTCTTGGGACCCGTTGTCAGAGCAGCGGGAACAGCGGAAAAGCAGCAAGATCAAAACAAGGACGGTGTGTGGGAACACCAAGACCCTGGTAACCCCATCCCCGCCAAAGGGTCACCGCCCTCGTCCTCTTCAGGGGCGCGGCATGCCCAGCGAGTCGCTGTTTTAGGCCGATTTCCTCCCGCGCTGTCCTCCGCGGGCCTTGCACGTGTGTGAGCATCCGCCCGTTTGCCAGCGCACGCGCGCATGTGTGTGTGTTTGCACTCGCCCGGACGCGCGCTCACGCAATCACAAACTCTCTCCCCAAGTGGGCAGAGAGACGGCAGGGCCCGCTAGGCCACTCTGCCTGTGCGGCGCCTTTATCTCGGCCCCAGCCTGTCTGCATCCCGGTCCCGTTTCCGAGGCCGCCGGCTCCGTATCAGTTGCTGGCTCACCCGGGTTCGTTAATCATTCCTGCCCTCTGTCCTGGCTCCGCCGTGCAGCGGCTCCCTTCCCACCCGCTGGAATTGTCGCTGGAAACTCTGAGTGGCGCTCGCTGGCCCCCGCCCTGCGGTGGGGGCCGGGGAAGCAGCTGGGAAACCGGAGCGGGCTCCCAGGGGACCCTGGGCGGTTCCTCCCGGCGCCGCCTCGCGGCCGGCCCGGCCCCCGGCAGGGCCCACGCCGTCCCCGCTGCCCGCCCGCCCGCGCCCCGACGGGGAGCACTCGCCCGCCCCGGGCCGGCCGACCCGAGCCCCCGCCCTCCACTCCAGCCCGGCCCACGGACCAGATCGCAGGGAGACACATTCCGCCGCGCGCGCGCCTCTCACGGTCCTTCCTCCCAGCGCGCGCCCTCGCCCCCCTCCCCCAACTCCGGCTCCGTCGATTCTCCTCTTCCTCCTCTGGGGCCCGGCCTAGCGGAGCCCGTCCTGACCCGGTCACGAGGGCGGACGGCACAGCCCGGACTTCTCCCTGCCCGCCCTCCCTCCCCGAGGGCCCGTCGCGGCTGCGCCAGGCAGGAGCCGCGCAGAGATGCTCCTGTCCTCTCGGGCGTCCTCAGTCCCCGCCACCTGCTCGCCTGGGAAGGTAGGTGCCGGGAAGGAGAGGCGGTGGAGAGGAGACGCGGCGGGGCGGGGCGGGGGGCGCAGTCGAGGAGGGACCCGCATCCAACACGAGGGGAAGGCAAGGCCCCTCCCCCCGGGGTCCTGGTCCCAAACCCCGGGGAGGAGAGAGTTGAGAAGTCCCCCCTCAATCCAGATAAGGTGAAATTGGAGAAAACCTGTCCTTGTCCACGTGGACTTGTAGCTGGAAAATACCCCGGAATGCGCCTAGGGCCAGGCCCCCAAGGTCAGGGCAGTACTTAGAGGGAGGAAGGAGTCTGCCAACTACAGCAGGGCTACTTCACCTCTTCTAGCCCTTTGGAGCTGGCTGCCGGGGTGAAAGGCTGCCTGAATTCTGGGAGGACCCCAGGAATTTCCTGGCACCCCTGTCCTCTGCCAGATGCTGGACCCATTGACCCCCGTGCCTCCATCTTCCCTGCAAGAAGTCCTCCTTGTCGTCTCCTGGTACAGCCGCCAGGAGGAAAACTCAGCCCACCCTTCCCCACCCACCCCTGCATATCCTGAGACGTGCGCCCCCGGGAGCTGTGTTGGGGAGGGTCAGGCTGGGCCACCAAGGATCAGCAGACCCTGGAAAATCAGGTGGTGTGGGCAGAGCTCCTGCCCGCCCCTTCCTACTGGAGGGCCCTTCTCAGTGAACACAGCAGGGTGGGCCGCAGGCAGAGGAAAGCAGGCTGGGTCAGCTGATGGGCAGGACTGCCAGTGCTGACCTCGCAACTTGGCCTCCGGTGGTCAGCTGGCGGGGGAGGGGTTGCGGCTAGGAACCAGCCTGCCCCAGCCCTCGGATCTCCCACTCTCCCCCGCCTCAATTTCCCCCGCAAAGGGAGGGAGAGCAGCAGGAACAGGGGTGTGTCGGCCTGTTTCGCTTTTGGTAGGAGTCCTAATTGGATCCAGCTGGTGAGAGGCCCCTCCTCCAGCCTCAGCCCTCTACACCCGGCACAGCCAGAGGTGGGCCCGGAAAAGCTGTGTCCCCAGCAGGTCTTTTTGAATGTCAGAGGGAATCCCCGCTCAGACTGGAGTCAGGGAGCTGCCCCCAGCCTAGTGTGTACCCTGCAGCACCGCCCCCCCACCATGGCTGAGCAGGAACTGAGTACAGCAGTAATCACAGCCCCCATCGCACCTTCATCCCCTCTGGCCTCCACAACACTTGTGCTGCTCATATGAGCCCCCCACTGCACACACACACCTCCACTGCACACACACACCTCCACTGCACACACCTCCACTGCACACACACACCTCCACTGCACACACCCCCACTGCACACACACCTCCACTGCACACACACCTCCACTGCACACACCCCCACTGCACACACACACCTCCACTGCACACACACACCTCCACTGCACACACCTCCACTGCACACACACACCTCCACTGCACACACACACCTCCACTGCACACACCTCCACTGCACACACACACCTCCACTGCACACACCTCCACTGCACACACACACCTCCACTGCACACACCTCCACTGCACACACACACCTCCACTGCACACACACCCCACTGCACACACACACCTCCACTGCACACACCTCCACTGCACACACCTCCACTGCACACACACACCTCCACTGCACACACCTCCACTGCACACACACACCTCCACTGCACACACACACCTCCACTGCACACACACCCCACTGCACACACACACCTCCACTGCACACACCTCCACTGCACACACACACCTCCACTGCACACACACACCTCCACTGCACACACCTCCACTGCACACACACACCTCCACTGCACACACCTCCACTGCACACACACACCTCCACTGCACACACCTCCACTGCACACACACACCTCCACTGCACACACACACCTCCACTGCACACACACACCCCACTGCACACACCTCCACTGCACACACACCTCCACTGCACACACACCTCCACCGCACACACACACCTCCACTGCACACACCCCCACTGCACACACACCTCCACTGCACACACACCTCCACTGCACACACACACCCCCACTGCACACACACACCTCCACTGCACACACCTCCACTGCACACACACACCTCCACTGCACACACCTCCACTGCACACACACACCTCCACTGCACACACACACCTCCACTGCACACACCTCCACTGCACACACACACCTCCACTGCACACACACACCTCCACTGCACACACCCCCACTGCACACACACACCTCCACGGCACCCCCCCCACTGCACACACACCTCCACTGCACACACACACCTCCACGGCACCCCCCCACTGCACACACATCTCCACTGCACACACACCCCACTGCACACACACCCCCACTGCACACACACCCCCACTGCACACACACTTTCACTGCACACACCTGCACTGCGCACACACCTTCACTGCACACACACCCCACTACACACACCTGCACTGCACACACACACCTCCACGGCACCCCCCCCACTGCACACACACCTCCACCGCACACACACCTCCACTGCACACACACCCCCACTGCACACACACCCCCACTGCACACACACTTTCACTGCACACACCTGCACTGCGCACACACCTTCACTGCACACACACCCCACTACACACACCTGCACTGCACACACACACCTCCACGGCACCCCCCCCACTGCACACACACCTCCACCGCACACACACCTCCACTGCACACACACCCCCACTGCACACACACCCCCACTGCACACACACTTTCACTGCACACACCTGCACTGCACACACACACCTCCACTGCACACCCCCCGCCTACTATTCAGCTGACCCCCCTCTGTACCCACAACGCCCATGCTGCTCACATCACCCCCCCCATGGTGCCCCCTGCGCAAGTCACATTCGGAGCAGTGTGCTTACACTCCACCCCGCACACACAGCACCTCACAAGGCCCTCGCCGCCCTCCCGTGAGTCCCCAGACCCCACAGGCACGTGCAAGCCTTAACTCTGAACAAAAGTGCCAGAACTGGTCCAGCGCCGGAAGGTGGCAGAGGTTGGCTCAGCCTCTGGCCATGTCCAGTAGGACAGGTGAGGCGGGACAGCTGAGCTCTCTGGTGGAAAAGCCCCACCGGCTCCTCTCTGCCGGAAGCCCTCTCCCCTGACCTAACCTTTGCCCCGGGCAGAAGAACCCAGCTGGCCAGTCAGGCATGGTACTCCCAGGAAGACCCTCTGTTCAAAAAACAGCCTGGAGCTGTAGGAGAAAGAGGGGCGTGTGCGCACATCTGTGCGTGTGCGTGTGCGTGACACTCAGCACCGCCTGCGCGTGAGCAGGTCCACCTTCCTGCTCCCCCGCGGCTCGGCTCCCCGCCCCACCCCTCACGGGCACCCTGAGCCCTCTGAGGCTTCAGTCCGAGCAAAGAGGCCAAAGAAGAGAGCTGATGCTCCTCTGAGCTCAGAAGGAATGGTTCCCGCGGCCTGGAAATGCCCGGCGCGCTCCACCTCCCCGGAACCTTGGCCCCGTCGGGCAGTGGGCGGGTGGCCTCACCGTGGTCCGGGGCCTCTCCCCCCAGCCTGAGTAGCCCCTTGTGCCCGCTGGCAAGCAGATGCCCACACAGGGCCTGGGGATGGCAGAGGGAACTGAAACCAAGTCCCAGTGCCCAGGCCCTTCCCTGCCAGCTGCCCCAGTTCCCTCTGCCTTCGCTCCGGGGGGAGAGGGCCGCGCTGTGCACTGAGAGCCCCAGAGGGGCCGGCCAGCAGGCGCGCTCCCGGCCAGCAGGCGCGCTCCCGGCCAGCCTCCCCTCCTCCCGGCCCGGCCTCCCCTCCCCCACTCCCACCCGGAGCTCCGGCCCGCGGCCTAACAAGCGGCCCATTGTGCCTCTGGGAGCCGGCCCGGCAGCCTGCAGGCGGGTGCCCGCAGTGGCCTTTCTCCCGGGTCCGTGAGCTCCCACCCAGCTGGCCCGACCCCGAGGTTGGGCCCAGAGGGCACGGCAGCCTGGACACAGCAGGGCTCTCCCTTCCCCCTCCCTTCCCCACAGAGGACACGCAGAGGAGCAGCTGGTACACCCGGGGTCCCCCGGCCTTGACCCAAGCATGCAGGCCCCAGCCCGCAGCCTCCCAGCTGCGCTCAGCCTGGATGACTTCATCCCCAGCCACCTCCGGGCCCATGTAGGGTCATCCCCCCGGGGGACACGGGTGAGTGAAATAGCGAGGGAGAGGGTTACTGGGGGCCTGTAGTTGGTGGGGGGCTCTCAGGACAGGTGGGGGAGCGGGAGGATTAAAGGGATGGAGGGAGGGAAGGAGGGAGGTGATCGCTCTAGAGAGCCTCGCTGGTTTCCTGGAGAGGGTCAAGCCGTCCCCATGGGGTATGGCTGTGCCCTAGTAGCCATCCCTCCCACCCGTCTGCAGAGCCCTCTGGGCCTGAGCTGCCTGCTGCTCCCGGCCCCTCCCCACAGGTGCCCGTGATCCGGAATGGTGGCTCCAACACCCTTAATTTCCAGTTCCATGACCCTGCGCCCAGGACCGTGTGCAATGGGTACTTCCCACCGAGGAGAGATGCTTCCAGGCACCCAGGTGGGTCTGCTCAGGAAAACCTGCTACAGGAGCGCCGTGGAGGTGGGGGTCAGAGCTTCCTGGACCCTGCCTTCTGGCTCCACCCTGGGTCAGGCTGGAGGGGCAGGAGGTGGATGGAGGCCTCTCGAGGGCCTGGGGCCAGTTAGCTCAGCTAACCGTCCCTCCCGTGTGAGCCTGCTGGCTTGTGAGAGGGAAACTGCTGTGGGAGAGACCCGGCTGACACATCCCTTCCCCTGCCTGCCCCACCCAGTGCCAGGGGAAGGCCCTGTGCAGGGGACATAGGCTTAGGGGCCCGGTGGACCTCCAGATGGCCAGGAGATAGCTTGGACTGGGGATGGAGGGTGGAGGAATGCAAGCGTGTGTTGCCTATAGAAGGGGAGGGGGCTGAACTCAAGACAGGCCCCCTAAGGGCTGCTCCGGTCTGTACTCGGTGGCCCAGCAGAAGGCCAGAGAAGCAGCTCTGGGAGCCTGTGAGTCAGCCCCGCCTGGGCCACGGGGTCTGGGAGATCCTGGGACCTCCTGGGTGCAGGCCCACCCCAAGGGCCCCTCTCCTGAGGAGGGTGGCAACCTTTACTGAGCATTCCCTTGAGGCAGGCCCTGTGTCAAGTAGTTCATGCATTTAACAAATAGCTGTTAAGCACGTAGAAAATTCTGGACACTGTAAAGGCACTTTACAGGCCTCATCTCACCTCATCCCTTGATATCCTGACAAGGTAAGGTGTGATTATCAACATCTTCCCAGTGAAGAACCTGAGTCTCAGGGATGTTCAGTCCCAGAGGCTGAACTGAGATTCAAACCCTCGTCCATCCTGCCCTGAAGCCCTTACGTTGTCACACCTGGGGGCTGAAAGTTCTGGTGAATGAGTTTCTGTCCCTTGCCCGTTGACTGTGTGTCAGGCCCTGTCCTGAATACAGTCATACACACTAGATCTCCCTGCATCTCTGCCATGACTACCCTCATTTTACAGAAGTGGAAACAGGCACTGAGAGGTTGATTGCTGTGCCCATGGTCACGCAGCCGGTAGGCGGCAGAGCCCAGGTCTGGTTTCAGTCTTCGCCCCCAGCCCCAGGGCCTTTTCTGCCACACGCCGCTGCCTCCTCACCTGGATTGTCTCCCCCCAGCATCCTCTGCAAGTGACGATTCCGGCTCTCACTCTGAAAACTTTTAGGACATCCCCAGCAAAGCAGGGTGGGGTGGGGATGGGCACAGATTTCTCAAGATAAAATCCATTTTCATTCACTTTAACTACTAAAAAATAAACAGAGGCCTGTGGTCCTGCTGGGGATGGGGACATTTGGACAATCTGTGTCGTCAACTCAGACAAACAAGGAGATGTTGAAACTTTTGAACCCACGGGGATCAGTGTCCTGAGGAGCTAAGGGACAAACAAGCCCAGGTGGGACCCCAGCCCTTTGCTAAAGCTCCCCTGTACGTGCCCCACAGACCCTGCCTGGTATCAGACCTGGCCAGGTCCTGGGAGCCGGCCTTCTGGGAACCAGAAGACCCCTGCCTCCCAGCATCCCCAGAACTGGTCAGCCACGTGGACCAAGGATAGCAAACGTCTGAACAAGCGCTGGGTCAAGTATGAGGGAATCGGGCCTGTGGATGAGAGCGGCATGCCTATTGCACCCCGATCTGTGAGTCCAGGGTTGGGGCCACTGGTCGATGGGGCCCAGGGACCCACGCTGAGCTCCACCTCTGACAACAAAGGCTGTACCCAAGCCGTGCCAGACTAAAGCAGGGGTTCCACCATGATGGGTTTGGGGGATCATGAGCCCCATAAAATGACAGGCACTCTTGCACGTCTGAGTTGCACAGTGGTCTTGGGGGGGCGGTTCTAGACCGCCCGCCAGGTTCTCAGTGGCAGAGCGTCACTGGTGTAAGGGCTGACCCTGGCAGGGACCCCCCCGATTTTCACGGCCCCAGGACCTGGCACGGCACTCGTGAAACGGGTGCTGAGTAAGTTACCGGCTGAAGGGGTGAATGGGAGAGTCCTGAGTGAGAAGGCCTCAAGGGGTGGCAGGCGTGGGAGGATCCGGGGGTGGGGTCCGGGCGCGGGGGACCTGCCCTTCCTCCACCCCCAGGCCTGTCCTGAGTCAGTCGCCTCCTTTAGTTCTCCACCTCCTCACCCTCAAGTGAAACTCAAGTTGGTAACATACCCTTCTGCCTCCCAGGGTTCTTTTGCGTCACAGGTGAGGGAGAGGATGTGAAATACCATTCCCGCCCCATCTCCCCACCGAAACTGTTGCATTTATTTTTCATTACATAGAAACACATGTTCTGTGTGGAATCATCAGAAATACAGAAAAGCTAAGAGGAAAAAAAATGTAAACTACCCCAAATCTCACAGCTTAGGGACCATCACTGGTGGAGATACTTCCATATATCTTGTTCAAACATAACACGCTACACGAAGTTATGGTTGTTAAAGATGTCACAACAGCCCACCCGCTGGGGCTTCAAGGGTGGCCAGAGGAAGGACTTAGGGAGGAGGAAACTTCTGTGGTTTGATATTGGGAGGGTAGCCTGACTTTGCCTTCTCTGATCCCAGAGTGTTGACAGTCCCAGGGACTGGTACCGGAGAATGTTCCAGCAGATTCACCGGAAAATGCCAGGTGAGACACCCTTCCAGAGCCCTCTCTCTGCTTACATGGGCTCGGACCCCTGGGGCTTGGGGAGTAAGGGGTAGGAAAGGGAACTTACCTGCCCAGGGAAGTCTCTCCACCCACCCCAGGCTCTGATGAGTGGTTGCTAAAACAGGCCAAAGGAAGGAGCCGCCAATCTCCTCCCTGTACTTGGGGGACAATGACCACACACTGTTCCCGGTGTCCTCTGAGGGCCTGGGAAGCCATGAGGTCACACATTTGTTCAGTCAGTCCCTTAACCAACTGTTGAGCACTTGCTGTGTGCTGAGCACCATGCTAGGTGCTGAAAACAAAACAGGGAGCAACAGAGAATGTCTCTGCCCTAGCGAAGCTTAAGGCAGAGGGGGGTCACAGAATAAACAGATAAGTATTTAACATGGCAGGTGGTGGTAAGGGCTAGGGAAAAAAAGCCGGGGGAGCGCCCAGTGCAGGGAGGCCGCCACCTCACGCAGGCTGGTCAGGAAAGGCCCCTGAGAAGTGGCGTCTGAGCGGGGAGCTAAGGGAGTGAAGGAGTTGGCCCTGCAGGGCTGGGGGAGGAGCGTTGCCGCTTGGGGAGCACCAGGGACCCAGAGGCCGAGCAGGCTGGGCATGTTCTGGAGCCGCAGGGAGGGGCTGGACCACAGTGAGAGGGGCACGTGTTAGGAGATGGATCACAGAGGCGCTGGGATGTGGTCGCCCAGAGCCTTTGGCTTTTACTCTGCGAGAACTGAGGAGCCACCCAGAGGCTCTGAGCAGAAGAGTGAGTGACAGGCTCTGGCCAGTGATGGCTGAAGAGGCTCCCTCTGGCTGCCAGGCGGGGAAGAGGCGGGGCTGGGCGGAGGTGGGGGACCAGTCAGGAGGCCTGGCTTGAATCCAGGCTAAAGAGTCTCGGACCAGGGCGGTAGCAGCGGGTCTGGTGGGATTCCAGAGACAGTCGTGGGAATTTGCTGATGGATTGAAAGAGGTGAGTCGGGGATGACTTTAAACCTGAGTGAGTCGATGGAGTTGCCCTTTATAAATGCATGTACACACGGGGGAGGCCGCGAGAGGTGCAGGTCTAAGGGGCGTTCAGTTTCGTTCAGTTGCCAAAGTGGCAACTGATATACAAGTCTGCAGTTCAGAGGCGAGGCCTAAGCTGCAGATGTTAATAACCGGGACCCACTCAAAGAGATTTTGATTTAAAGGTTCCTCCAAGTAACTCCGATGTGCAGCTAAGGTTATGAGTCCCTGGAGCAGACAGTGATCTTTAAGGTAGAAGACTAGACCAGATCACCCAGGGAGACGGAGGGACGGAGGCCCAGGGACTGAGCCCTGAAGCACTTGGTTTGAGAGATGGGCAGGCATCAGCTAGGCAGCCTGGGCAGGGGCAGCCCGGGAGGCAGGAGGAAAACCAGAGTGGTCTCCCTGAAGCCAAGTGAGAAGGAATTTCAAAAGGAGGAAGTGATCCACTGTGAAAGATGCTGTTGATGGTCAAGTGGGACTGCCCTTTGATCTTGTAAGGCAGAGGTCACTGGGGTACTTGATGAGGGTGGCTCAGGCTGAAAGCCTGCTTATCGCTTATCGGGAAGGGGAACTGGAGACACTGAGTTCCGTATGGCCAGCGGTTTGCTGCAAAGGAGAGCAGAAAACTCCGGGAGCTGGAGGAAGGTGTGGGATCCGGAGAGGGGCGTTTTGGTTTGCGTTTAATGTCGGAACTCTGGTCGTATGTCTGCGTGCCAAGGGGATCAAGTGGGTTGGCTGGTCAGTAGCTTTTCCTAGGAGGCCCCAGAAAGTCCTGAGCACCTTGAGGAGTGGGTCTGGGCAAAGGGGGAAGGACAGGTGTTTAGAAGAGGGTGCAGAAAGGGAAAGAGGGCGAAGGGGAAGTGGGATTCCCCAGACTGACCTGGTGAGGGCAGGTCTGCAAAGGTCAGGGAGAGGGTGTGTGTGGGAACGCCGGGAGGGAGGGGCAGGAGGGTTTGGGCGAGGCCGCTGCCCCTGTTGGCTCGCTCAGGCCCTAAGTCTGGCCAGAGGCATTTCAAGCCCTCCCAGAAACCTAATTCCTTCCCTCCCTCGGGACATTCTTCAGGCTCTGACTCAGCCCCTTGGCCCCTGCTCTAGGCAGGAGGGGTGCTGGGAGCCTCTGGGGCAGCCTCATGGGGCTCCCCATCCTCGCTTGTTGCCCCAGCCCTGACCTGGTCCTTTCTGCTCCCACAGACTTGCAGCTGGACCGGACCTTCAAGGAAGCACCCAAAGGTGAGGGCGTGCGGGTGTCCCACCCCGGCCCGGCGCCTGCATCTGCCCCTCCCTGCAGCCACACCTGGCTTTGGGGCTCCCCAGTTGGCTGAGCTCAGCTTGAGAAGTTTGTATAGCCCATTTCCGCGAGCTCCATATGCCCTGGTAGATGGTAATTAAGAGCCTCAGCTTCACTGTCCGGCGACGAATGCCTAGCCCTGGCCGTGATTTCTCTGGGCCTCTCTTTCCTCACGTGTAAAACGGGAACACCCCGGAGATGTTTGGAAGGTTCAGTAAAGAATGTAAAGCTCTTGGCCCCAAGCCCATATTTCGTGGTCCAGACTATCACCCCCATTCCCACCAGCCATCCAGGAGCACGGGTGGGTGTGGGCCAGAACCTTCAAGGGTCACCCAGGCGCCCTCAACCCCAGCTCTCACCTCCCACCACCCCTGCTTGTTTTCTCCCACTTTCAGTGGCTTCTTCCTGTGCCACCTCAGCAGACTCAAGGCATCCAGGGCCCCAGCACAGACCTGCTGCCAGGCCAGGCCAGACGTCGTCTCTGAGCGGGTGAGCCACCGTGGGGAGGAGCTGCAGAGGGGCGCAGGCTTCCTTGTGGGGGACTGGCGCCCCCTGGTGGCCACAGCTGGCACAGTCTTGGAGCAGGGCGGCTGGCTCCCCTCCATGGCTGTGCCCCTTCTCAGGGTCCCCACTGCTCCAGATGCTCCCCTCCCCGCCAGAGCCAAAGGGGAATGGCGGGCAGGGATGGACTTTGCGCCATTCCTGGTCAGGACCGCCTGTGATGCCTCTGTGGTTGGTGGCAGGAACTCATCACCCCAAAGATCCACTCATCATATGGGGTGGAGAGCGGGGCAGCCCATGACTAGGCGTGGACCTGGGACCTGTGGCCATCCACTCTGAAACCTGGAAGGAAACAAGGGGCATAGAGGATCCCAAGCTTTCTCCCAGATGCCGCTGAGAGAGGAACCCTCCAGATAGGTCAAAGACGGAGTTCCTTTTCTTTGTGCAAACCACCTGAGCCCAGCCCGGGCTGCAGGGCCCTGTAAGAGCTCAGCCCAACCTTAAGAATCAGGAGCTTCTCTGTCACAGTGTAATCGATGAGTTTCTGATTCCTTTATGGGGAGGGGGTGACCTCATCAGCATGGTCTTAACTGGGCTGTGGCTCTTGGCATCATCGATAAGGTGGAGACTAAGATTTGGACAAGATTTGGTCAAGATTTGGACCCAGAGTTCTGGATTAAAGCCGGTGTGCTCCCCCTAGCCATGTGACCTTGACCGAGGTAACCAATCTAGGCCTCACTAGCCCCATCTGTTAAGTGGGCATCAGAGGGTGGTCGTGAAGATCAAGGTACATTGCAAGTCTCCACAAACATTATTATAATACAGGCTTAATTACGACTAGAGCTTCCTTAAACTAGGAACAATGTATTCCATTCTCATTATCAGTGTTATTACTGATGTTCTTTCTAAAATAGAGAATGGAGTCATAGTTACAGCCAACAAATACGGACCCTCCCGTCAGACATTCCATCATTTGATAAGCTTGGTACAATGGTTCCACTTGGTGGAAACATTCAAACTCAGCAGAGGCTGGAACATTTCAGCCAGCCAAGAAGGAAGCCCTGCAGAGGAACTAAGGCAAATGTGACAGATGACATCACTGATCTAGCACCTCAGGGAACTGAGGCCCACGGATCAGAAGTAACTTGCCCAGAGCTCCAGGGTCAGGCCTGCAGGCTCCTTTGCCCTGTCCTGGGTTTTCCTGGGGCTAAGACATAGTCCCACACCGTTGGGCATTGGTGCAAGGCACTTAATCATGGCGACCAGCTTCATCGAAGCTGCCCAAACATACATACCCACAGTCACGGGGCCAGACAGAACACAGATGCAGGGTATTTCACCAAGGCCAGCAGGAAAGGGACTGGCCACTCCTGGAACAGATGTGTGTGTCAGCCCTTCTCCTGGGTCTCACATTATGTTCCCCCACCTAAGCTTTACCACACCCTTATGAAGGTGGGAATCATTCTCATATTATAGGTGTTGAATCAGAGACTCTGAGAATTCATTAACTTGCCAAAAGGTGACACAGCTAAGTGGTGGGGCCAGCTGGGATTCGAACTTGGAGCTTATAACGTTTTACTATTTAACACTGCTTCCACAGCCCGGCGGCAGGTGGGGAGGGGGTGCAGCTCCCTCCCCAGGATTGTGTGCTCACGCATGCCTCAGTTTCCCTAAAAGGAAACTGAAGAGATGTCCTTCCCTTTTTTTAGAAGAAGCTGGGATGTCTCTGAAGAGTTTCTTAGAAACACCTTCAATTTCAATGCTGGAGCATCCTCCTCCCTGCACCAGACCCCAAATCAGGTAGCTCACCCAGCATCCCCCCACCGCTCTCCCCACCCCCTCCATCCCGCCTCCCCACTTCTCCCACCACCACACTCTTCGGCCAGGCCCTCGGCTGCAATAGCACAGATAAGGCTTTTTTTTTCAGCTTGGGGCCTGTGCAGCCAGAAGAGCCCAGAATCCTTAGGAGGGCACTGATGGGGTGGGACGGTGGCCTGAAAGCCTGCTTTTTGAGCCTGGCCAGTGTCCCAGTACCTCTCTACTCAAGCTGATGCCTACCCACCCCTATGCAGGTGTCCAGACACCGAGAGAAAGCAGACAATGTCTGGACGGAAGAATCTTGGAACCAGTTTCTGCAAGAACTAGAGACTGGGAAGAAGGTGAGTGTGGGCCTGGTTCTCTGGAATAGGATGCACCGTCAGCTAGTGCGTTTGGGGAGCGAGTTCACCCCCTCTGACTCACTCGTCCCACTCTTAGCCCAAGAAACCACTGGTAGATGACCCTGTTGAGAAGCCTCCCCAGCCCATCGAGGTGAGTGTTGCGGGCAGGTGGGCAGGAGGGGAGACAGCATGTTGGGGGAACAACGAGGGAGATTATGGGTGGTGTTGGTCCCAGTGACCATGGGCAAAGGCCACGGACCCAAAGCTCTGACCCTCCCCTGTCCCATACAGTTTACCTCTATACCCCCAGCACCCAGGACAGTGGCTGGCATACAGTAGGCGCTCAATAAACGTGTGTTGAAAATTGTGTGTTGATCAAAGCAGGAGCTGAGAAGGGAGTGATTAGTGTGGACTGGAATTGTCAGGAAATGTTCTTGGAGGTAGAGCTTGGAGGACAGGCAGAGAGAGGGGGCTCAAGATGGGGGAGACACAGGCAAAGGCTGGAGGGGCGTGTGTGTGTGTGTGTGTGTGTGTGTGTGTGTGTGTGTGTGTGTGTGTAACACTCAGCCGGCTGGACAGGCAGTGGGAGGGAAAGCAGGTTTCGTAGAGTGAAGCCAGGCTGGGGAAGGTCGTAGAAAACTGGATGGGCGAGGAAGTAGGGAGTCCTGTAGGCTCTTGAACAGAGAGGTAATACAACAGAAAATGGTACTGAGGCACATCAGGAAGTACTAAAGTATTACCATGGGAGTAGGGGATGGGTGAGCTTGGTCACCGGCCAGGGCCCTCCTGACACCCTGAGACGCACCTCCTGTCAGGCCCAAAGGTAGGCAGCCTGCCCTTTACCCAAGCACCATGTGTTTTGTCCCGCTGCCTACTGGGCTTCGCACATCTGACCTTTGACCAGCGCCCCGCACGGTGCACTGCCCCCCGCCCCTCCCCGCTGTCCAAGTCTCCCCCCGTAACCCGCCGCCAGGTCCTGCTGGAGAGGGAGCTGGCCAAGCTGAGCGCCGAGCTGGACAAGGACCTGCGTGCCATTGAGACCGGGCAGCCGTCCCCCAAGGTACCGGCCTCCCAGCCCCCTCCCGGGGGGACGCAGGAACCCGGAGCCGCGGCTGCCGGGCTTGGGTGGGAGGCGCAGGCCGACGAGAGGCGTCGCCTCCAGCCGCACTCGTGACCTTGGGAGACTTCATCCCTGTTTGCTCTCTCCTTCCTAAAATGCGGGGCGTTCACTCTTCCTAGTGACCCCTAAGAACCCTCCCAGGCCGACTCCACGGCAGCCTGCCGTACGGGAGCCGGAGGGGTCCCCCGCCTCGCCCCGCCCCCTAGACCTCAGCCCGCTGGGACCCCAACCCCAACCAGGCCCCGATTTCCCGGCCTCCCTCCCCCTTCCGCACCCGCGGTTCCTCCCCCGGTTCCTTGCTCCTCCAGTTCCCAGCCCGCCGCCCGCGCGGGCGGCTCTAGGACCCCTCCCCCTCCCGCCCCTCCCGCTCCTCTACGAGCCGCAAACTTTTCCGGAGGCGGCGGCCTAGGCTGTGTCGGGGACTGGCGTCCCGGGCCCTGACCGCGCCCGTCTCCCGCACAGAGCTCGCAGGCGCCCCGACGGCCCCGGGAGCCGCGGCCCCCCGCGCGGTGAGTGGCGGCGGAGCGGGGCGGGGCGAGAGGGCCGCCGGCGGGGACGTGGCGCGGGGAGGGGGCGAGCCTGGGACACTGACGGCGGGAGGAGGGGCCCGGAGCGCGGAAAGTGGCCGGCGGGGGCCCGATCCACCGCTCGCCGCCAGGGGGGCCGTCCCTGGCCCGCAGAGGGAAGCCTACCCCCAGCTCGGGACTCGGGTAGCGGCGGCGAGGGAATCCCGCCGCGCACTCCCGCCTCCCCCACCCCGGGCCGCACCCTTTCCAGGCCTTTACGGCTCGGGAAGTAGGACATCCTGCTGAGAGCCCGGGACCTGGGAGACGCCTTGGGAGGAGGCGGCGGGAGATGGGAGAAGGGAGTGGGTGAGACATCTGGGCGGGCAGGGGTGAGCCGGGTAGGCTGTGAAGCTCCAGACAGGTGGCTCACTCGTGTGCCCCCGCGCAGCCCGGCCTCCGCCTGGAGCTCCAGTTCCCCGAATGCACTTTACCAGGGTTCCTCCCTGAGCGCCCACAGGATGGCGGACGGAGGAAGCCCCTTCCTAGGTCGGAGGGACTTCGACTACCCTCCCTCAACCCGAGGTAAGAACCAGATCCTGCTCTTGTTCTCACCCAGGCAGACGGCCACCACCACCACCAGGCACCAGAGATGCTGGGGCCCCGGGGGAGGTGGCAGGAAGGTCACGGAGCCCCCTGCTTCCACTGGTTCCTGTCCTGGGCGGGGAGGGGGAGCAGAACCCCATTCCCAACCCTGCCCCCCAGACATGGCCTTCCCAAGCTGAGGTAGTGCTTCTCCACAGACCCTAGTGCCTCTGAACCAGGGGGCAGCCCAGCCAGGAAGGAAGAGAAGAAGGTAAGGGGGGTGGGAGCGCTAGGGTCAGGGTGCAAGGAGGGCCTGGGGTGGGTCCCGGTGCTGCTCTTCCCGACCTGCCAGCTGCTTGACTGAGGTCAGTCCCTCTGTCCTCTCCCCCTGCCCAGAGGAAGGCCGCCCGCCTCAAGTTTGACTTCCAGGCACAGTCCCCTAAGTAAGTGCCCTTCTCTTCCCTTCCCTCCCCTTTCCTCTGGGGCAGTCTCTGGGAGGACAGAGCTGCAGTGGGCCCCCCAGAGGGTGGAGGGGACTCGGGGTGCGCTGCGCAGGGTCCGAAGGGAAGGAGGACCCGGAGGACCTCAGGTTGCTAGGTGTCCTTGCTCTGGCCTTCAGGGAGCTGACTCTAAAGAAGGGTGACATTGTCTACATCCACAAGGAGGTGGACAAAAACTGGCTGGAGGGGGAGCACCACGGCCGGCTGGGCATCTTCCCTGCTAATTACGTGGAGGTGAGCAGGGCAACAACAAGCAGGGGCCTGGCTGGGTGGGCGGATGGGTTTGCAGAGAGTGGAGACCCCTTTAACCATCCTGGGCCCCTCTCTCTCTGGAGGTGGCTGCTCCCTCACATCTGGCAAGTTTCCTAAGACGTAAAACTGTGAGCTCCGGGCAGGGGCCAAGTCTCAGCCTCATTCATGCCCTCAGGAAATGTTTGTTAAATGAGGGCTAAAGGTGGAGCCCAGCCCAGGGGGGAAGAACGAAACAACTCAGTTCCTGTACCAGAGGCCACCGGCCCTCTCGGGCCTCCCCCACTTTCACCCCTCAGAATCCACCTCTCTCAAGCTATCTTTGGGAAGAATTCTAATTGCAACTGGCAAGAGTACGAATCGAGTGACAGTTCACAAATCACATATACTTGCATCATCTTCTTCACATGTATTACTTCCTTTGTTCCCCTCATTAACCTGGGAAAGTGATAAATCATCCCCATTTTGCAGATGCACTTGCTAAGGTTCAGAGACAAGTCGTTAAGTAGAAGATCTAGAATCTGAATCCAGAGACAGGTTCTGGATTTGATAAATATAGGGCTACAGGTTATCTCTGGTATTTGCATCTTTTAAGGAATTTTAAATTATCTAATTTATTGGCATAAAGTTGTTCATAATGTTTTCTGATTATCCTTTTTTTTTCTTTCTAATTAATTTATTTATTTTTGGCTGCCTTCCGTCTTCATTGCAGTGGCTTCTCTTGTTGCGGAGCATGGGCTCCAGTAGTTGTGGCACGTGGGCTCAGTAGTTATGGCTTGCGGGCTCTAAAGCACAGGCTCTGTAGTTGTGGCACACTGGCTTAGTTGCTCCGCGGCATGTGGGATCTTCCTGGACCAGGGATCGAACTGTGTCCCCTGCATTGGCAGGCAGATTCTTAACCACTGTGCCACCAGGGAAGTCCCCTGATTATCCTTTTAATGTCAGTAAGATGCAGAGTGATGTCCTTTCTTTCATTCCTGATATTGGTAATCTGTATCTTTTCTTATTCTGGCTAGAGATTTGTTAATTTTATTGATCTTTTCAAAGAACCAACTTTTGATTTCACTGATTTTTCTCTATTTTTGTTTTCAGTTTCATTGATTTCTGCCACTTCGTTATTTCCTTCCTTCAGCTTGCATTAGGTTCTTTTTCTAGTTTTTTAGGGTGGTAGTTTAGATTATTGATTTGAAACCTTTTTCCCCTAATGTAAACATTTAATGCTATAAATTTTCCTCTAAGCACTGCTTTAACTACATCCCACAGATTTTGATATTTTGTTTTTCTCACTCAACTCAAACTATTCTCATTTCCTTTGTGGCTTCCTTTTTGACTCATGGATTGGGTCATCTAATTCAGGCTCTTCATCTCACAGGCATCAGTAGACCTCCCCTATCCTCAGAACGATGTCCCTGATCCTGAAGTTCCACAAAGTATATATAGTATTCTATGTCATCAGTCATTTACATCTTAGTAGGAACTAGTTTATTAGTGTCTTGATTTTCTGGGTCGGGTGAAGCAGAGAGAGCATGGGGACTCAGGGCACCTGGTGGGGTAGAAAGGGAGGAGGAGGAGGAGGAGGAGGAGGGACACTTGGTTCTCAGCAGCAGTGAAATGGTAGATCCTCACTTTTAGGTAACCAGGAGTTCCCTGCTCCTTGGAACTCCTCATGTCCTTCTGTGCTCCAATTTAAACTGTCCCCTATTTGCACTGCTGTCCACTCTAATAATGCCCACTCCACATACCTCTGATGGAAATTCTTCCTCCAGGAGCATTCTGGGACTGACTACCCCCTTGCCTGTGCTCACCCCTGGCCACCCGCAGTCTTGTGTCTGGTGTCTGTCTCCTCTCTGGTCTGGGGACAGATCTTGCCCATATTGCCTCACCCTCCCAGGAGCCCCAGGTCTGTGCCCAGTTGATGCCCAAGGTGACTCTTTCTCATGCCTTTTCTTCCCACAGGTGCTGCCTGCAGATGAGATCCCCAAGCCCATCAAGCCTCCGACCTACCAGGTGCTAGAGTATGGAGAAGCCGTGGCCCAGTACAACTTCAAGGGGGATCTGGAGGTGGAGCTTTCCTTCCGAAAGGTGCGGCCAGGCAGGGAGTGTGGGTGCAGGGCAGGGGCAGGTGAAGACACAGGTAAATATGTGCCGTAAAAACATTAAAAAAAAATCAGGTGTACCCATCTTCAGTAGTATTTCAGATTTTTTTCCTCCGTCTCTTTGGATATATTTCCCTTAATTTTGTCCATTTTTTAAATGTTCAAAACTTCTAGAGTAGTTGTGCTTTGTTCAAATTGCAGTTTGATAGGCTGTGAGGATCACAGTCCGCTTTTTTTTTTTTTCTGGGGGCGGGATCCTCACAGCTTGTGGGATCTTAGTTCCCCAACCAGGGATCGAACCTGGGCCCATGGCAGTGAGAGCATCGAGTTCTAACCACTGGACCGCCAGGGAATTTCCTCAGCATGTTTAATAGAATGGAAATCTTAGAATGCCTTGCATGTAGAAAGGTGTTTTACAAACTTTTAGACAGTTATGTATATATGTTTGTGTGTGTGCTCGGTTGTTATTATGACATATTTTTTACTATAGATCATGGTTCAGAAAGCTTGAAAAATGTTGTTCTGGAAAGCAGGGAACTGGTCTCCCTTGGCTGATCTTGGGGGCAGAGGCCATGACTGCCACTAGCAAATGTTTCCCCAGAAGAGCTAGCCCAGGGAGAGAGGGGGAAGGAGGTGGCTGGATGGAGAGAGGTGGGGGCAGGTGGAGGCCAGAGACCATCCTTCCCAGGGCAGCCCCACTATCACTAGTCAGCATGGGGGCTTGAGGACTCACCAGCTGCCCTCAGAGAGTTTGTTACTTTATGCAGTGGTGACCGGATAACCCAGGGCAAAGGCAGGGAAGGACCTAGTCATGGCAGGGGTGGCTAATGCCTGCCCAGTGCTTCTTACCAGCCTGGCATTGAGCTGTGTGACCTCTGTATAACCTGCTGACACCCTCTGAGCCTGATCCCTTCGTGCAAGGTGTTAGGTTTAAATAACACTGTCCCACATAGGCTCCCTCGGGTACGTGGCACCCGGGAGGGCCCTGCAGATACTAACTCCCTCTCTGCGACCAGGGGGAGCGCATCTGCCTGATCCGCAAGGTGAACGAGCACTGGTACGAGGGTCGCATCTCAGGCACCGGGCGCCAGGGCATCTTCCCTGCCAGCTACGTGCAGGTGACCCGGGAGCCCCGGCTTCGGGTCTGCGACGACAGCCCCCAGCTCCCTGCGTCTCCCCGCCTGACCACTGCCCGCCTGGCCCATCACCCCAGCTCCCCATTAATGCCGCGCAGCCCATTTGACCCCACCGACTGGGGGGGCCGGACCTCCCCCCGCCGCACTGGCTTCTCCTTCCCCACCCAGGAGCCCAGACCCCAGACCCAGGTAAGGTGACCTGCCTTAGACCGGAGAGCTGAGCCCTGCTCCGCGCACTGTATCTCCCATTCCTGCGATGGTCTGTGCTTCGGAATCCCGGCCAGACGGCTCAGGGCAGACTAGTGGGGTGACTGGGCAGAACCTTGTGTTGCAGCCCCATCCTGGCCTTGAGGACCTCAGACCCTTGGTTCTGTCCTTGAGCTGCAGCCCAGGGAGGCAGGAGTTTCTAGGTAGGACCCAAAGCCAGCACCAACCTCCTGACCTTCCAGAATCCACTCTTGGGATTTCCCCATATCAGCCTCTGGGACAGGGTGTTTCATGAGTCGGGGGTCTGCCATTCACCTGCTGTGTGACCTTGGGCAGATGACTTGCCCTCTCTGGTTCTGGGTTTCCTCGCCTGTAGAATGGGGATAGTAATCCCCACTGCAGAGATGCAGAGGGTAGTTGGTAGGTAGTAGCTGATGGGTAAATGATAGCCATGGGTCCTCGTGCTGACATAGCCCACAGACAAGTGCATCTGCTCCTGGGTTCATCCACTCACTCAGCAAACTGTTATGGGCAGACAGAGCCAGCGCACAGGACTTCTCCCGCTCCCGGCTTTGTCCGTGCACGTGTTCAAATCAGCCATCTACCCTACCTGGGCCCAACTTCCCAGCACTTGTGAAGTGAAACAGTCAGACAGATCTCCCTGTGCTGTGGGGATTGCGAGATAAGTTGAGGCATCGTGGGAAGCTGCTCCTGGTGAGGTGGGCAGGCCCGTTCACTTCTCCTCCTTCGTGCTTGCATGTGCCCGCCTGCCTTCCTGTGGACCCCAGAGTCTCAGCACCCCTGGGTCAGCTCTGTCCCATCCTGGAGGCTCCAGCCGTCCCCTGGAGCTGGGGACCTCGTCCCCCAACACCACTCAGATACACTGGACCCTGTGAGTACTGTCTGGGGTGCTTGGTCAGGGTGGGGGGGCTGCCCTGCAGGGAGTGTTGAGCACATGGACCCCCTAACCCTCTCTTGCCCCACATCCGAGGATGGAGTTGGTAAATTCCTACTAAAGAGTGCTTGTCCTTATAGTGCTTATGGGTGATTTTGGGGGGGTGGGGGGGGGTGCGGGGGCGGGAGGGCGCTTGTCTGCGGTGTTCCTGACCTGTCCCTGCCAGCCCTGGGCCTTAAAGCAAGCCTCCCACACTGGGTCCCCTGACCTCCGTCTCCTCACTGCGTTTCCAGCCCTGAGGTCAGCGCGTGTGTGCACAAAGTGTGGGAACTGGTAGGACAGATTTGAAGGCACTGGGAGCTCAGAGGAGGTGGGATTTGGGTGATTAGGGCTTGGAGAGCAGGGAGCAGGCCTGGGGAAGAATGCACTAAAGCCGGACACAGTCGCCATCCCTGGAACTGGGCCAGGGGCTAATGGGAGCGTGGAGGGACACTGGGAAATTCAGAGGATGCGGCTACCTTGGTTTTAAGACACTCCAGGCCTGGTCTGGGGAAGGGGTGAGGGCTCTGGCGGTTGCCATGGCGATGTTTCCTGCAGGTACCGGGCGATGTACCAGTACAGGCCCCAGAATGAGGATGAGCTGGAGCTGCGGGAGGGGGATTGGGTGGATGTCATGCAGCAGTGTGACGACGGCTGGTTTGTAGGTATGTGGGCTGGGGGCAGGTGTATCTCAGGGTGCGAGGGGGATGCTTTGGGGGACAGGCCAGAAGGGGTATCTCTGGGTCCTGTGGGGGATGGGCTGGGGGCAGTTCAGAAAGGGTATCTCAGGGTCCCTGGAGGGATTTGGGTAGCTGCTACTGGCAGCCAGTGCTGGTTCAGCAAAGGTTCACGGACTGACTATCCCCCACCCTTCCGGCCGGGCACTGGCTGCTTCCCCACAGCCAGCACTTCTGTTGCCTGCCTTCCTTCCCTGAAGAGGGGTGAGGCCTGGGAGGAAAGCAGACCAGCTCAGGGTCATTGGCGAAGCCAGCGGGACTCAGGGCAGCACGGTTCCCAACCCCCAGGCCCCTGTTCCTTCCATCATACACCTCTGTCTCTGGAGCAGTCCTTGCAGGGGAAGGGTCCTATCTCCTGAGACACTAAGCCCCCGATGGAAAGGAGCAAGTCTCACACCTGTGTATCCCCACCCCCAGCTAGCAGCTAACTCCTCCCACCCCCAAGAGGAGAGAGAGGAGAAAGATCCCGGCTCTCGGGGCTGGCCCAAGGGCAGCTCAGGCAAAGGACTAAAGCAGGAAGCCTAAGGTTGGCCTTGGCCTGGTTCAAGGTGACCAACCCAGCAGGCTTTTTCCCAGAGTGGGCAGGCCCTGTCCAGGCCTCAGTTTCAGAGGATGAGGCTGTCCTCGGAGAGCAGTGAACATCCTGCAGGAAGCTCCCACTCAGCAGGCTGCAGGGCCTGAGGGGTTGGAGGGCTGGCTGCCTGAGGAGGGATGGCCCCTTGACCTGGCAGCGCCCCCTTTCTCATCTGAATCCCAGCACCTCATTGCTGACTGAGCTTCGGACACACCAGTGATTATGAAGCACCACCTTGTTAACAGTCCTTACTTGGTTGGGTGGGCTTCGGGGCACATTCTCATTTTACTCTGTACACGTCTACTTTTGCATTTTCTTTTTACAACTCCTAATAAAGACAAGAGGAAAAAGCACCACTTTCGTGGAATAAGCCACAAGTGCTTTTAGAGGAAAGGTCTAGAATGTTCGGTTTCTCAGTCACACTGGCACCTCTCAAGTGCTCGGCAGCCACATGTGGCTGGTGGGTAGCAGTTTGGACAGTGCAGGTCAGGGAAGGCTTTCTGGAGGAAGTAGGGGAACAGGAGAAGGATTTGGGGAGGAGTATCAGCAAGGCCTGCGGGCAAGATGGGCCTGGGCTGCTCAGAAGAGAGTCAGGATGGAATGGCTGCCTGCCGGGAAGGGGAGGTCCAGGACTTTAATTTCATTTTATATTCCTGTGTCTTCTAGCATTTCCCCTCCTCTCCCCCAGCACACAGGTTTCTTTGGGGTTGTAGCAGACAGAGGCCTGGATTTTAGTCCCGCCTTTGCCTCTAAGCAGCTGAATGCTTTGGGGGAATTCATGTGGCCTTACCTGCCCCATCTCTAAAATTAGGGTGTCATACTAGACCAGTGAGATTCCTCCCGACTTAAGTTCTGTGATTCATCTTCCTGTGTCCTTGCTTTCCCAAGGACGGGTGGGGTTATTCAGTGCTGTGTGCAGAGTTGTACACGGTTGTTCAGTGCTCAGATTTCGTGCATCATGATCGAAATCATGAAGTGTGGCTCGTCCCATCTAAGCTTCTGCCTCTAGGGGGGGCAGGAGTGAGAAAAAACAAATGCTCCCTGGGACCGGGACTCCACTTGCAGTTCTGGGCACTGCCAGCAGAGGGCAGGGCTCTCACTCCCCCAACCCAATTCCTCTTGTAAAACGTGGGGAATGCTGTTTCTGTCTTTCCTATTTCAGGTGTCTCCCGGAGGACCCAGAAATTTGGGACATTCCCTGGAAATTACGTAGCCCCGGTGTGAGTGGTCTCCGTGGCAACTCAGAGCCCAGCCAGGATGGGATGGGGAGCAGAGAACTTACGCGCGGGAGAGAGGTCGCCCCCCCATCCTCCTCCCCCAGGACCTGAGCCGCTGGCATCTGCAGAGAGCCTCAGCAGCCTTTGCCACGGAACCTCCCTCGAAGCCCCCTGGACTGATTCCCACCCACAATTCACAAGCATTCCTCTAACAGCCCTTTTATTTCCTCCGCTACCCCACTCCCCAAATATAGAGGTCTGCTTTGAAGTGGAGACTATTTCCAGGCCCTTATTGAGACCAGACCCCCACGTCCGCCACCCCACCCTGCTATGGCGTTTCCTCTAACAGGGGCCCGCTCCCAGCTTCACCCCCATGGGGTTCCTCTAACAAGGACCAGCTTCCTAACCTAATAGAGACCAAAGGCCGTCTTCGCCTGGAAGGGATTCCTCCCCTTTCACTCCAGCTTGCCTGCCATCCCCTTTGCCTTCCTGCCTCCAGCTGGGCCTGGGAGTGAGATGGGGGATGGACGCAGCACTTCCTTTGCATTCGAGGCCTGGCAAGAGGTCTTGCCCAAGGCTCCCTCTTCCCACAGGCTGCCGAGCCCTGGGCCTGGGTCCTGCTTATCCTCCTGCTGCTGTAGCGCCCAGGAAGGGTGGGGCCCAGGACTGGCCTGTCCCGGATGTATTCCAGGGAGACTGATGTGTGCTGTCCTCCTGCCTGCCCAGCGGCCCCCAACCCCCAAGTCCCCTGTGGAAGAGAATGTAAAATAAATCTGGCTGTCAGGGACCTTGCCTTCCTGTCCTTTCCTTTGTGGTGGGAGAGGGCTCCACCTGCTTAGGGTTATGGGAATTCTTTCTGCCGTAGGGAATCAGGTGGGATGTGAATGAGTGAGTGTGTGTGTGTGTGTGTGTGTGTGTAACGGGAGGCTGCAAAAGAACCATTATTATCTCTCAAGATCTCAGGTCTCAGGCACGATTGGGCAGCCCCAAGGGTTGGGCAGTTGCCTGGCAAGCAGTGCTGAGAGAAGAACTAACGTCACAGGGATGAGGGCAAGGCCTGACTGTGGGGAGAAACCAGAGATGGGAGCTGAATGTGGCCTTGTTTGTGGGCTATTTGGTTCTGGAGCTGCCATGGGGTTGCTGAACTAAATGACATTTCTGTTTGTTCTGCTCCTAATGTTTTCCTTCTGTGTGTTCCATTTCCACACCGAAGTTCTCGTGTGTTTGTTGACTTTTTTTTTTTGGGCTCGGGTTTTTGAGCAATCGATAGCAGGAAGCTGGGAGTGGTGGGGCACAGCTAGCCAAGGCGACTCTTCTGGGGCTTGGTGGTTCCTGTAGGGGCATAGTCTGGGCCTGGCCGCTCTAATCGGGAAGAAAAGCTCCATTCCTTGGCCACTGCTGGGAGATGAGCAGGGCATACGGTGTTACCCACATGTTATCTGATGTAAGCATCCCAACACGCAGGTTATGAGTCCATTTTACAGGAGGAGAGACTGAGGCAGAGAAATTAAATTGTCTGGGTCACATCATTATAGACCTGAAGTCAGGTCTGATGACGATTGCTGCCTTTCTGTACAGTCTACCAAATGCCCGTGCAGTCCTTGTCCAGAGGCCCTGGAGAAGGAAGGTCATGCGTGAGGTCCGTGGGGAGGCCCCGGGCTGGGCCTCTCTTACATTCTTCCTGGCAATCCTGTCATCTAGGCCTGTCACCTAGGGCACCCGCACCCTAGGTGGGTGGAAAGAGGCGGTGGTGGCTAATTCTATCACGACAGGTGGGAGAGGCTTCTGAATGACAGGGCTGTGGCCGTCCCTGGCAGGCTCCTCATGCCTGGGTGCGGCCCAGGCTCCACTGCTGGTTAAACAGCAGGTTGAAGAACAAGACCTGCCTTCACTTCTCCATCCACCCCAGTTCCCACCATGGTCTGTTGCTAGGTTGGCAGGCCCAGCCCATGCCATGGAAGTGACCATTCCTCACGAACCTGCTAGCCTGTTCCTGATCCCCCATCTCAGCTTCTTCAAGTTGCCTGATGCCCTCAAAAAGGACCTCAGGGTTGAGACTTCCTTTCCTTAGGGCAGAAACCAAATCCACACCCTCTCTTTGGCGGGGCCCTGGAGCCTCTGCAGCAAATCAACCCTATGCTCTGCCTGTACATGACCCCTTCTCTGCTTTGACTTGGCATGAGGTGGGAGGGGCTGAGGGGGGCCAGAGCCAGAGGGACCTTAGGTCGCTGGGGATGCTCATCCCAGTGAGGTGAGTGACTTGGCCACAGAGTTGCTAAGGGCAGAACAGTATGCCCTTCTGTTCCACAGGGACATGCCCTGGGGTCGGCTGACTTTGTCTTTGTTGTGAGTTTTGTGACTGCACAACCCACAGAGCAGAAATCCTGCGGATGAACCTGCAGATCTTTCTAGAGACTCTCCAAGGCAAAGTCTGAGCAGAAAGAGGTGCAAAACTGAGTCCCTGTTAGAAACTGGCAGGATGGGGATGGGCGGCAAGGCAAGGGAAATTAATCCATTTGATCATTCAAACAATATCCCTTCAACAAAATATTATGGAACACTCCAGGAATGGAGAAACAAACCAAACAAAACCCACCCTGCCCTCTGAGGAATGGGCAGCTTTAAAAGGAGGGCAGTGTGTACAACGGGAGGGTAAGCTGTGCATCATCCCCAGTTCACACAGGGGAAACTGAGACCCAGAGGGGCTGAGGAAATTGCCCGAGGTCACACAGCTGGAAAGAGGCAGACCTGGCACTTGAGGCAGCCCCACCCCCACCCCCCTGCCAGTGGTGCCTGCCCTACCTGCAGCTTCCTGTTCCCTCAGGGACTTCCAGTCTAGTTGGGGAGGCAGAACAGGTGCATCAGGCAAAGAGGCCACACCAGGAGGCCTGGAACTGCTCAGTGGGAGAGTGGCTTACACACACCGAGGACAGAGGGTGTGGGAGGCCAGGGACAGGGGACGTAGCTGCACTGGAGGCGGGCTGGTCCAGGGCATAGGAAGGCGAGAGGGCTGGTGAGGGCACACCTTGCAGACAGAACTCGGAGGGAATGACTCACACCTGAGGCAGGCAAGTTACAGCTGTGCCTCCAGGCGGCCTCCCCTGGAAACAGGCCAGCCTGACAGAGAGTAAAGTGGAGACCAGAGGGAGATGGGAGAAGCCGGCTCTGGTGGGCCCTGAGGTCCCCAGGGTGAGGGTTGCCAGGTTTGGCTCTGGGGGAACCATTTGCCAGATGGTTCTGAGTTGACACTTAGGGCCTCTCCTTGGCTGTCCTCTCCTGATCCCTAGAGCCGGGGATCCAGGTGGTTGGCAGAGGGCTGGGGGCAAGGGGGACCAGGGCCATTGGTGGTTGTTGGTAGTGGCCGGCCGTAGGCAGGGCAGCCGAAAGGGTGAGGGGAGGGCAGCCAGGAACGGAACAGGCATCAATCAGCCCGCAAGGGACGTGTGTAGCCCAGGAGGGGGCCCGGTCACTTCCAGCCGGAGTCTCTCTTCGTCTCTTCCTGGGCCTGGCATGTCGCCCTGAGTGGAGCAGGCTTACGGTGCATCTCAAGCAGGTAAGCTCTGCGCAACCAAAGCGCCGCAGCAGTCCGCGGCCACCGTCCCGCGAGCGCGCTGGCCAGGCAGGAAGGCAGAGGGGCGGCCTCTGGGTTGGGATTTGTGGGTGTCGGGGCTGCATCTGCGCCAGCCTCGGAGCCTGGAGTGGGCGGAGGAGCCGGGCGGGCCGACCGCAGACAGCCCCAGCCTGCCCTCCCCCTCCCCCTCCCCGGCCCTGGACTGGGGTTGGGGGAGCTCAGGGCCCCTTTGAAGGAGGGCGGGCGCGGGCGGCCTGGGCGAGCTTCGGGGGTCAGCAGGCTCAGCTGTCTGCGAAGTGGGACTCCGGGCCCGTCACCAGATCACCTCCCCTGACCTCGGGAGGATGGAAACACCCCGCGGAGGACGGCCGCAGCCTCTAGGGGGCTCTCGGGAGAGCAGCCCCGGGCCCCCAGCGGGCGCGGGCCAGGTGGCAGCGCCGGGGCTGAGCTGCGCGGAGGAGGCGGCCTCCCTGGCCAGGGGCGGCGGCAGAGGCGGCCCTGGGATCACATGGGCGGAGGCAGGTCCCGTAGTCCCGGGCGGGCTCTCCCCAGAGTCGGGCAGACGGCTGCGGCGGGAACGGCGGCGTCTCCTCGCCTCCCTCCTTCCCTTCCCTTCCCTTCGTTCCCCGGCCCGGCCGCCCAGCCCGACAGGTGAGCGGGAATCAGCTGAGCGCGCCCACCTGCGTGCGGTCCGCACGGCCGGCGACCTCCCCGGCCCCGGCGCCCTCGCAGCTCTGCGCGCCCGCGGCCGGCTCGGCGCCCGGACCTCTCCTCCGCGCACGGCCACTTCCCGCAGCCTCGCCTGCGGTCGGCGCCCCCCGCGAGCTGGGCTTTCCCGTCCCGGGTGCTCCTCCTCCAGCCCCCGGCGTGCGCGGGTACTTTGGTCTCGGAGCTCAGAAGGAGACAGAAGTAGGCGAGCCGGGCCGACGGTCTGGGCACTTCCCCGCGGCCCCCGGAGCGGAGTCCACTGGCCGGCTCAAAGGTCTGGGAATCCAAGGCATCTGCTAGCCGCCAGCGCCGACCTGGGGCCTGCAGGAGGGACAGAGGCTGGGCCTGGGCAAAAGGGGAAGCCGGAGGGCCGGGAAGAGGGCAGACAGCCCGGCTGGCCCGGGCGCCCTCTCCCCAGGCTCCTAAACGCGGCAAGTGGCCCCAGTGTGCCTGATAGACTCGGGCAGCGCTTGTAGTCTGTGGGCCTCCCCAGGGGCGGCCTCAGGGTGGGCGCTGGGTAGGGTGGTGGCCCAGCCTGGCACTGCAGCTTCCTGCCTGAGTTGGCTCCTGACTCCAGAGCTAGAGGGTCGGGAAATCCTACAAGGGTCTGGTCTACAGGGACACTCCCTTGCCCAGTGGAGGGGCAGTGGGTGGGAGGCCTGGGGCCCCAGCTTTCGGGCAGCATCAGTCAGCTCGCCCTGTTGGCCAGCGCCCGGTGGTGGGTGTGCCCTGCTTGGCAGATAAGCCCGTCCTTGCCGGAGCTGCTCGGAGGGCAGCCGGCCGCTGGCGGAGGTGGGAAGCCCAGTCTTGCCTACCTGGACCACACGGCCAGGGGCGCGGCAGGCAGCCAGGAGGTCCCTCTGAAGACCCTGGCCTCACGTGGGCGAGCTGCCCCGTCCCCAGCCAAGTACTTGAGAGGATGTGGTGGTACCACCCCTTTCTGTGCCGTCACCTCTGTTCCCAGAGCGCTGCCCTCCCCCCGAGCCGGGAGGAAGTACCTTGTGCTGTCGGTTTTGGGGACCGGAAACAAGCACTGGGGGGACTTCGCCCTGATGGTGGAGGAGGGGAGAGGGAGGAAATGCTGACATCTACCACCTGCCAGCCCCGCCCACCCGCCTGCCTGTTCTCAGCAAGCCCCTGTGTAGCACCACGCCGCTCTGCTGAAGACGGGGCAAAGGGGGAACTCCGAGTCCTGACTTCCCAGGGTGGGGGGAAGTGGAACTGGGGCATGCGGGAGAGGTTAGTCACTTCCTCTACCCACCTCCACCCACCGCCAGCCCCTGACTGGCTGCTCCAGGGACCTGCCACCCCCTTCTGCCACCACACAGAGTCCCTTGGGGGGCGAGGGGCAGGCTCCATCTCTCCAACCTTTCTCCCTCAGGTATGGCGCTGACGGTGGACGTGGTGGGACCCGCACCCTGGGGCTTCCGCATCTCGGGCGGCAGGGATTTCCACACGCCTATCGTGGTGACCAGGGTAAGGGCTAGTTCCAGGAGACGGGGAGGTACCCCCAATGTCAGAGTCTGTCCTGTCCACTTGGTCCTCACAGACACCTTTCTTTTTCTGTTTTGGAGCCAGAGGCCCGCTTCTGGGATTGTTGGCGTGGGCAGGGCTGGGGCGCCGTTGCCATGGGGATGTGGTGGCCACTTCAGAAACAGGCTTCTAGAGAGTGAAAGGGAGCTGGGCCCAGTGCAAGGCCTTCTCTTTTCTCCTTGGTCACTAACCCCATACCTGCTGGCAGCCATTTTGGGTGATTATTAGAACAGGAGCCCCGAGCTCTTGGCAGTTTTCCCCTGACCCAGGCCCAGGCCAGGGAGTGTTCACGCAGAGGGCCTGCGTGCAGGCAGTACCTGCATGATTTGATTTGCACGGGCCGGGCTCTCTATCCAAAAGCATTTCCAAGCACAGTTCCTGAAATTCTGCCATTACACATTCTTTGGGGAGCCCCGTTAGAATGCCAGTGCTGAGGTGGGTGGCAGGGGGCTGCCACTCCAGCTTTTGGAGGGGATTAGCTGATGGGCTGGGTGGACACCGGCAGGCAGGGAGAGAGGTGTTAAAGGGAGATGCAGGCCAGCCTGGTTGAAACCAGCTCCTGTGTTTCTTGGGCAGGACAAGGAAATCCCTTCTCCATCCCTACCTGAGTGTCACCTCAGACTACCTGATCCTCACCCCCTACAGGTAACTGAGCAGAGCAAGGCCGAAGCTGCTGACCTCCGGCCTGGTGACATTATTGTGGCCATCAATGGTGAGAGTGCAAACAGCATGCTGCATGCCGAGGCCCAGAGCAAGATCCGCCAGAGCCCCTCGCCCCTGAGGCTGCAGCTGGACCGGTAGGCCCTCCACCTCTGCTGGGCCTGCCAGCACTCTTCTGCCTTCTGCCAGCCCACTGCACAGTGGCCGCCCTCACCCCTTGCTCTCAGCTCCAACCTGGCCTTCCTGGGCACTCACGGCTCATCCGTGAGAAGGTCCCAAGCTCTGGGGCTGCAGCAGGGTGGGCTGAGGGGTGTCCCTGTGCCCAGCTGGGCGTGCAGTCACAGGCAGAGCAGGCTGGCATCAGCCACCTGGACACCCGGGTTTGACTGGTTCCCAGGTGTGCGGGGGACAGGGTGTGGGCATGAAGTCGGTTGAAGAGGGGAAAGGTGTGCCTTAGGCTGGGTCTGCAGGGCCCCTGCCTCCAAGAGGAGAGGGGAGAATCTTTGTTCAGATCCTGGGGTGGTGAGGAATTTGGGGGCTCACTCCCCATAGAACCACTCCGTTGCTCCCCAAGTTGCCTCTCTGGGCCCTGCTGGTGAAGGCAGATTCCCAGGCTCCTGGGGCTTCAGCCTGGGGGTGGGGGTGGGAACAGGTGGCTCCGTGGGGGTGGGGCATCCCAGTGAGTCACCGGGCAGGAATGCTGAGAGATTCCCCAGCCAGGAGAGCCCTCTGGGCGGGCCTTGAACCTGAGTCAGGTATCTCTGCTCCATGCCCTCTCCTCGCTCCTGACTCCTGACGCCCTACGTCACTGCAGAAGCTGGCTCCCACGACGCTGTCACGGCCCCGGCCCTTCAGTGACTCTTTTGTACCAGTCTGGCTCATGAGTGTTTACAGGAGTGGGACCCAGACGAGGAGGGTAGAGAATAGCTCATGGCATCTGGGAAGGGGACCAAAATCTACAAGAAGCTGCAGAGTGGGGCGGGGGAGGGGCAGGGAGCTGCTGACAGCATCACTTCCTCTCGAGTCCCTCCAAGAGGGACCCAGCTCCATCAGAGAGGTGGGCCTGGCCGAGTACCCCCAGGCCTCCAGTTGCACGTTGGGCAGGTCAAGGCTCCCTGTCTCTTCTTTCTTTTGCCCAAACCCCTCCTAACCTCCCCCAGTTACCCACCCCCAGGAGACCTCTCCAGCACTCAAAGCCCCAGTCAGGAAGCAGTGCTCTGGGCGGAGCCAGAGCCCAAGCTCCCCTGCTCTGGCCCTAAATGCTCCCCAGGGAGGGAGGCTGAGGCTGAGGCTGTGGCTGGTGTGGCGTGTGGTGACTGAGGTTCCTGCTGACCTCTCTGGAGGCAGTCAGCCATCCAGAAACGGTGTAGTGGGACATGGTGGGCTCATCCCTCACCCTCAGCAGCTCCCAGCCCTCCAGTCACCTCCTGTTCCGAGGCTTCAGCCAGGCTCCACTGGGCAGGGCTTTGGAGGAGGGGGGGGGTCCCTGGGGAGTTGAGGGGGAGCCTTGGTGATTAGCGGGGGAGCTGGGCCGCCTTGTTCTCTAGGTCCTTCAGCTGCCTGTGTGGCAGGAAGTGGGGCTGGCTCTACCCTCTGGTTTACAGGGGGCGGGGTGGAGGGGAAGACTTTGGAAATCACAGGGAGGGATCCTCTCAAAGGCGGAGCTGATGGGGGACAGGCCCCTGGGGAGAGGGGGCAGCTGGCCCAGCCATTGTTGGCCTTTAGGAATTTGGGCCACTCGCTTTCCCTCTCTGGGCTTCAGTTTCTCCAGGGGTGGAAGATAAAGGACTATTTATACACAATCAGCCGTCCAAATCAATCTACAAACTGATGCTGACCAGCGACAAAGTCTGGATGACATGCTCCCCCCACCAAAAAAAAAAAAAAAGAATAGAAAAGGAAAAGCAAAGGCGAGGCAGGGGGAGGGGTGATGATGTGAGGAGCTCTTAAAAAAAAATTGAATTTATTGAACTTTTTGCTGAAATGATGTCCTTTCTACTTTTTGGTGCTAAATTGTCCTTTCTTTTAAGAAATGATGGTGGTCGTTGAGGACAGTTGTTTGCTGTGAATTTGACACAGTTAAAAGTTGGCACCCGATGTCCGAATGTTTTGGACACATGTTCCTCATCTGGAGAACCCGGTGACACTCTGTGTCCCTCTATCCTCTCCTCAGGCCTCAGGCCGCCTCTCCCCGGCAGACCAACGGGGAAAGCTCCCCCGAAGCGCTGGCCGTTCGCTTCCAGGTAGGACGGACGGTGCCTCGTGCTGCGAGCCCCACACCCTGAAGTGACGGGGGGCTCCCTTCCCTGCTCTTCCCGGCCCGGCCCTTCCAGGCCCCTCTCTCCGCAGGGCTCCAGGAGAACACACACCGACAGCCAGTCCTCCCTGCGGTCCTCCTGCTCCAGCCAGGCCTCCCTCAGCCCCCGGCCGGGCAGCCCCTTCTCCACCCTGCCCCCCGCCAGCCCCCAGGCCCCCGCGGGAGAGGTGGTGACCAGCCACAGGTGAGTGCAGCGGGTGGGCCCCCTGGCCACCAGGTCCAAGCCGGCCTCTCAGAGCCTCTGTAGCTGGGTTTAGGGGGCCCTGGGGTCGCCTCTGTCTCCCGGGGCAGCCTGGCGGCGGGGCCCCCGGCACACACTGTCCGTTTCCCCATTTCAGTTTCCAGAGCCTGGCGTACTCCCCGGAACCCACTGCTGCTGACCACTTGTCCTACAGGGGCCGCCCTGGAGGCCGACAGGTGAGGGTACCTGAGGGGAGGGGAGAGCCTCCCGCCCTGGCCGGCTGCTACCGGTGCCCGTGGGGCTGCATGTGGCTGGTCCCGCCTAGGCAGCCAGCACCATGGTCTCCTAGTAATAGGCATGCTCCTCTCTGGAGCCGGGAGGCCAGAGCTCTGGTGAGGGTCACACTCACTGCACTGGCCCTACCCGTCCAGGCCCAGGTGCCCTTCTACCTCTTTCGTGCCCACCCGCCGCTGCCTCCCCCCTTCCTGCTGGCTTCCTCCCTTCTCAAGTGTTTCTCTTGGGCCGGGACCGAAATAGTTTAGCTGCTGTTGTTGGGATGATTCCCTTTGGCTGTATCTCTTGAACACATTCCTCCCCATTCCAAGCCCCATGCCCGCCCCCAACTCCCATCACCCATTCCCCCTCTTCCTCCTCTGACTCAGCCCCCGAGAACCACCAGAGAACCACGAGCCAGCCTGTGGTTCCGACTCCAGTTGCACTTGGCTTACTCCCTGTCTGCCCCCCTCCCCTGCCCTTTTCCCCTGGACACCCCTGCCAGGTCCCACTGTCCACTAGTGACAGCCCAACACCCCCTTGGTGGTATGTCTCCTCTCTAAGGGCAGGGATGGGGAGGTGAGGAGTGAGGCAGCCAAGAGTCCTGGGCCACAGCTGCTGGGGGCAGAGTTAGTGGGGGCATGTCCAGCCTTTGGGGTGAAGAGGATGAGGCCCAGCTGCTGGAATCCTACCTCGGGTAGATTCTGCATTCCAGGAAGCAGAGCCTTTGGAGATGCCTGGGGGAGGGTGCTAGAAACTGGGGGCTCTGGAGAAGGAAACAGCAGGGTCCTCTGGGGGCTGCATAGTAGTGGCTCCCTGGTGACCCTCTGTTGGCCTGCCCAGTGACCCTCCAGGAGACGTGGGCATAGCGATGTATGTATTCAGTGAGATCCCGTCTTTAAAGAATTAAAAATGTAGTTGCAGAGATAAGATAAACATGCAAACCAATTTTGAGAACATTAAGCACCGAGCGGTATGATCTTAATTATAAAAGCAGGAGGCATTCTGGGAGGGGAGAGCTGAGTGTGGGCTGGGGTGGCCTGAGAAAGCTTTGTCAGGAATTTTGCTGGATGTCAGAGGCAGGATGGGGTAGGTTTCAGATTAGAAAACGATGAGCTGGGGAGATGGGAACACAACGGTTACAAGCAAGACCTGGCGTGTCGGGGCCTGGGGGCCTTCTGCAGAGAGCTCCGGGCTGAGACCAGCTGGGAAGGAGCTTGGTCCACCCTACCCTTCTTCCTCGCCACGGGGGCAAAGGGGAGAGGCGGGTGGGACAGGGAGTGGCTCTTAAACCACCGGCAGCACCTTGGAAATTGTTAGAAATGCAAGTTCTCAGGCTCCAGCCTAGACTTACTGGATCGGATGCAGGGGTGAGGGGCGGGGTGAGGGCACCCATCCCTGTTCTAAGGAGCCCTCAGGGATCTGATGCACGCACAGATTTGAGGACCACCCATGTGGTGTGAAGAAGAGCCCTGAGCCGGGTGGCAGGGAGACCTGGGTTAGTCCCACCTCTGCTGTGTCACTTTGGACAAGGCATCCTTCCACTCTCTGGGCCTCAGAGTCAGACCCGATGCTCTGAATTCCCTTCTTTCACCCTGAGGCCCCTGGTCATTCTTTCAGCAAATATTTGTGGAGCAGCTTCTTTGTGTCAGGCACCCTTCTAGGCTTTGGGGATGCATAGGTGGAAAAACAGAGAAATTCCTAACCCTGTGAAGCTTGCATTCTGTTCTACAAATGAGGCTGTGGTCAGACGGGGTGGGAGTCACCGGGTCCCACAGCTCCCTCTTGGGAGTCACCGTGCACTTGAGCACCTTAAAGGCTCCGAAAAGCCCTGCCTGTGAGGAAGAAAGATGTTTAATTTTTGGGGGGGCGGGTACGTGGGCCTCGCACTGTTGTGACCTCTCCTGTTGCGGAGCGCAGGCTCAGCGGCCATGGCTCACGGGCCCAGCCGCTCCGCGGCATGTGGGATCTTCTCGGACCGGGTCACGAACCCACGTCCCCTGCATCGACAGGCGGACTCTCAACCACTGCGCCACCAGGGAAGCCCTAATTTTTTAATTTCCTGAACTTACTTAACTGCAGAATTTCTCCAGGGACCCCCCCTGCCAATCGCTTATTAACATCCACACATTTTGAGAGGGGTTGGCTGGAGACAGCTCCTGATGGATAGGTGAGCAGCTTTTCTGCTTCTAGAGATGAAAGGTCGCTTCTGTGAAGGCAGGTGTCACCTACAGGTGACTGGGAGGGAAGTGGGGAGAGGAAAGGTGAAGCTGCTCCAACGAAGGGCGTTGAGCTCTTCTGCACTGGGGTGAGGTGCTGTGGCAGGAGAAAGGTGGCAGAGGTGACTACAGATGAGGTGCCCCTGCCCCAGGCTCTTGTGGCCATGGCCTTGCTGCTGGCTCCTGAGCTGGGCCCAGGGCGAAGAACATCAACAGACCTTACAGAAACCGGAAGTTGCCCCCTCTGGAGAGGCACACACTTGGGTGAGCAGATGTAAAGGGAGAACCACCCCTGTCCCTCTGGCCGGCATGAGGACGTGGCCTGAGAAGGGAGTCAGGGCGGATTTCAGCCCTCCCTCCCTGCTGGCCGGCACCCCCGTGCAGGGCACACGCTGGCCTGTCTAGGACAGCGAGATGGGACATCGCTCTTGAGTACCTGGTGCCAGGTGTCCTTCCTGAGTTGACCGCATGGCAGCAGCTGGGCACCCAGGAGCCTAGGGGTGGACTCCCAGCCCTGGCTCCCACTCCCCAGGTGGCTTGGATTGGCCACTTTGCCCTTCTGACCTTTCATCCCCTTACCTGTAGAAGCCCAAGAACAGAAGAATGCAGGCTAGTGTAAGAGGGCCAGTGGGATGAGGGTCTAGGCCTTTTTTTTTAATTAAAAAAAAGTTTTTTAAACATTGTTTACTCATTTACGGCATGTGGGATCTTAGTTCCCCAGCCAGGGATCGAACCCTTGCCCTCTGCAGTGGAAGCACGGAGTCCCAACCACTGGACTGCCAGGGAAGTCCCTAGGGCTGTTTTTTTTAGCACTCTGAAGTTTCTGTTTTCAGATTGAGAAGTCATGCAGCTTTTCCACTTGACCCCATAATTCATTCCCAACTTTGAACTTTAAAATCGAGGGCATTTTCCTTTCCAGGAGACCATGCCCTCAGCCTGGTGCACCTTGGCCGGCCTGGTCATCTCTGAGGCTGTCCTTTCCACTGGGGTTGGCCACGGAGAGGGAGCAGAATAGGGGAGGGTGCAGGGGGCAGGCCGGGAAACAGGGAGACCGAAGGCAAGATTTCCAGGTCGAGAGCGGGTGTAGGAGCCCAAGAGGGACAGCACACATGGAGCAGGGGGCTCTGCTGTGGGGGCCTGGCTCCCCAAGGCTCTGTGGGGCAGGACCAGACCTTCCAGGGCAGCCGGGAGAGGCAGGTGAGCCCAGACCCTGGCCGTTTCAGAGGAAGGACCAGCGGGTGTAGGAGACAGGACTTTTGTGCGGCCTGAGCCCTGACTCCAAGAGGGGTCTCGGCCCTTTATGTTTCCTGTTCCTCATTGCAGAAGGGTCAGCTTACTTTCTGCTTGTTCTGCCTGCCAGGCCCCAGTGTGCAACATCTTTGCAAACACATCCTGTGAGATGGCAGAGGAACAGTCATGGTGGCCCCGCACACTCATCTTCATCCTGCCCCTTGCCCAGTCCCCTTAGGGCAGCAGGCTCACCCTTCTAGAGCTGGGCGCTGGCCTCCCTCCCCTCGGGGGCCCAGCAGGAGCAGTTGCAGGCGACTGCTGACCCCCGGTTCTGCGAGCTGGTGGGGTGGGGCTGCTGGTCAGCGAGGGCCGGGGGCCCCCTGGTGGTGGGCCTGGGGAACAGCTGGGTTCGGCTGCCCAGATGGGTGTGCTGGCCCCGGGCCCGGCCGCTGACTCCTCCCCTGGTGCCTCTCCTTCCCGCAGGCCGGCCTGGGCCCCGCTGGCGACTCGGCTGTGCTGGTGCTGCCGCCACCGCCTTCCCCAGGTCCCCGTTCCTCCGGCCCCAGGCTCAGGTACCAGTGAGTTCTGGAGGGTGAGGTGGGATCTTGGAGGGCCTGGGAGGGGCAGGAGACAGACAGGCTTCCCAGAGAGGGATGGGGGGGTCCCCCCCTCCCTAAGCCCCGTCCACTTTCCTCTGGCCCCCAGAATCCCTTCCCCCCTCCCCGGGACACTCTTTCTCTGTCCTCATGCTCGTCCCAACCCCTGGGAACGGGACCCTCACTCCGGGCTGCCTCCTTCCCATCCCTGCAGCGTGGCCTCGGAAGGGGAAAGCCACCTCCTGAGAGAGGACTCAGAGGTCTTCAAGATGCTGCAGGAAAATCGCGAGGCACGGGTGGTCCCCCGGCAGTCCAGCTCTTTTCGGCTCCTGCAGGAAGCCCTGGAGGCTGAGGAGAGAGGTGAGCCCCCGGGGGGCTCGGGTAGGAGAAGGATGTTCCCCCAGGACACCCTGGACCCCCGACTGGACATGTTATTAAATTAGTATTTGTTAAGTGCTCAGCACGGGAGTGGGCTCTGACTCGTAGAAGCCACAGCCCCTGCACTACAGGAGCGTACGGTCTGGTAGGAGTTACTGGGGTGCAACCCAGAGGTGCTGGCTGGGATCAGGGGAGGTGCCAAGGGAACGATAAATGTGGGCGGTGTGGCCTGGGTCTCCAAGGACGGCTTCATGGAGGAAGAAGAATCTGACTTGGCCCTTGAAGAAAGGTCAGGACTTTCACAAACGGCCTTAAGACGGTGGCCAGGAGCACTGTGGAATGTGGAGGCTGGAGTCGCAGGGCTCTGGGGTGGGACTGACAGGACACTGGGGCCTGGCTGCACAGACGGTGGCCACGGAGGTTAAGTCCTGGCTGTGAGGCCTCGCATGCCAGGCCTGAGGGGCATGTCAACCCAGGAGGGCCCGTTAAATAACACCAGGCGGTGTGTGAGGTGCCGGAGTGAGCAACAGAGATACAGCCTTCTGCCAGCCGTTCAGTTGTTCATTCGAGATGTTTGCCGAGTTGTCTGATGGACCAGTCCTGTGCTGTGTGGAGACTGAAGGTGGTCAGGACCCACGTCTGCCCCGCCAGGAACTCTGTTTGTTGGGCAGACTGGCTGCCCAGCTCCCCAGGAGGTGGACCGTGCCGCAGGAGTTCGTGTGGGTGCATGGGGAGTAGGGGGTGAGGGGGGCACTGCCGTGGTCCAGGGGAGAGATGAGGAGGGCCTGGCCTGGGCAGTGGTATCAGGGAGAGAAAGGATGGAACAGTCAGAAGTATTTGGCTGGCACAATCACTGGTACCTCGGGGCAGGTTCCAACTCTGATGTTTTGGAGACAAGGTGAGCAGCTTTGGAGCAGGGCTTGTCCATCGCTACCCTGAGGGCTCGGCAGGCCCTGGGAGGGGGCACGGGGAGAGGCGGAAGGGTGGGTTGAGAGCAGCGCAGACAGATGGTGACTTCACCCCTGGAGTCACGGAGTCCTCGGCTGCAGATGAGGACCATACCTGATAGCGACCGTGCTTCATCTTAGCATTGTTCCAAGGCTCAGGCACAATCATGCACGTGAAAGCCCTTCGAAAACTGTACAGAGGTGCCGTGGTGCTGTTATTATCTATTATTATCATCTCTGGATACCATCATCACTGGGTCAGGAGAGAGGAAATGCCTGCTTGGCCTGACATGTCAGACACCAAGTAGACACTGCTCAGGCTGCCTGAGCTTGGGCTAACTCAGCCTTGAACATGCTCCCTGCCCTTGACCAACCTCAGCCAAGGATCTGGGGTGATCACTTCCTTCCCCCATGACCCCCTCTCAAGCCCAGGCTTACTTTAGAGGTCCGCTTGTAAGTGCTCCTTTGACAAGGGTCTCTTTGGAGCTGTGTTGGAGGAGGTGGAGTGGGCATCAAAAATACAGCCTGATGACACTGCTGTGGGCGAGCTCTGATGTGTCTGTCTGTCCTCCCCAACCTCCTCCCCCACCCCCCCACAGGTGGCACACCTGCCTTCCTGCCCAGCCCGCTGAGCCCCCAGTCCTCCCGGCCCACTTCCAGGGCCCTGGCCACCCCACCCAAGCTTCACACGTGTGAGAAGTGCAGCACGAGCATCGCGTGAGTGCTGGCGGCCTGGGGGGCAGGGCACACCCTGCAGGGCGGGGGCCAGGGGCCAGGACGCTCTCAGGAGGGGCCTGCATGGACCCACTAGCCAGGGACCCTGCGGGGAGCATTGCTACAGTGGATCTGTGGTGGGCTCAGGGGTCACTTCAGCCTTCTTAGGATGCCTGCACTGGCTTTTCCCTTCTGTCTCTCCTCCTCCTCCGTTCCTTTCCCTGCCTCCCTGGAGGAGGAAGAAATGCTACTGCTTTCGATTTCTCTCCAACCGTCTCAAAGCCTCTGCAGATCTGCCTCTGGATGAGGTGCCTCCTCTTGGAAACTCTTGCTATTCCTCCTCCGCCTCTTTGGAATGGGATGTGTTTTCCAGAGGTAGGCCCAGTTTTCTCATTATAATGCAGCCACATTCTCTGGAAAATTGAACCCTTCCCCCCCCCCCAAGATAAGTTTCTTCCGTGCACAGTGGTGAGGGTCAGATGACTCATTTTAGGCAAATCCCTAGCCTCCGTGGGCCTCCGTGTGTCATCTGCAGAACGCGACACTGCCCAGCCCTGCCGTGCAGGCCCAAGGAAGGGGTCCTATACGGTGTTTCTCAAAGATCAGCGGCTGGGCCTCTGAGGGGTTTCGGGCCCACACCCCCAGAGTGTCCTCTTCAGGAGGTCCCTGGCCCCAGAGTTTGCATTTCCAGCCCATCCCCAGATGATGTGATGCTGTGGGTCCTGGCACTGGGACCGCATTTTGAGAATCACTGCTCTATTAACAATCCAGAAGATTCAGGATGGTGCTTGTCTGCCTTTGTGTGGGGGAGGAATGACTTTTAAAAAATTGGGGTTCGGGGGTGTGGGCTGGGGGTTTGTTGAACGGAGATTCTTGAGGGCAGGCCTGGGGAGTCAAGTGACTGAGATTTTGGGACCTTACCGGGTCCTGACTCTGGGCTGGAAACTAGGTTCCCTGAGAATGGGAATGGTAGCTTCGTGCCTGGTGTTCCTGCCCCCCAGGCTAATGGCTCTCTCCTCCTGTGCCCCCCCACCCCGCCCCTGGCAGGAACCAGGCCGTGCGTATCCAGGAGGGGCGGTACCGCCATCCGGGCTGCTACACCTGCGCTGACTGCGGGCTGAACCTGAAGATGCGAGGGCACTTCTGGGTGGGGGACGAGCTGTACTGCGAGAAGCACGCCCGCCAGCGCTACTCCGCACCGCGCACCGTCAACTCCCAGGCCTGAGCGCCCGGCTGTGCTCTTAGACCGCCCTCCACTCTGCGGGCACCTCCGCACCCGGGCCGCGCCAATATCAAGTTGGCCTGGAAAGGCGGCGATGGGGGCTGGTGAGGCCCCTTCCTCCTCGCTGAGTGAGGCCAGAGGCTGGGACCTGCCTGTGCTGCGGGTGAGGGCAGCCTCACCTTCCCGGGCCTCTGCTGGATACTCTCGCGTCCCCCTGCTGGACAGGCTCTGCGTCAAAGTGCAAAGTGGGTGCTGCCTTGGACACCTTTGTGTACCAGGGGTTAAGCAGGCTGGGACGTGGAGAGAAGTATCTGGAAGGAGAGGGCTGGGCCAGAGGCTACAGGTATTCACTGTGTAAAGTTTTCAACATACGAGCTCTATAAATATATACTGATACGTGGACAAAATAAAGTAGGTGCCCCTCTTTTCTCTCCTTCCCTGCCCCAGCCCCTGGGGAGGAGCTTCTCCCTACCACTGGGTGGAGAGTCTTCCTACATACAGTTTTTCTCCCCTCTTATTTCCGCCTCCCTCAAACCTCCACCCTACCAGATGCTTTACCACGTGACACTCCCGACTGAAGACACCTGCTCCTGTTAGTGGAGGGTCGTGCTCTTCCTGGACCCTCTTTTAAAGATGTGTGTTTTATTGGGATGATCCCTGGTAGAGGAATGAGTTTCTCACTGGGAGCCCGAGAGGGGAAGGGATGCTAGAGGGCTGGCAGCAAACAGGAAGCAGGCCCTGAGACTCCTGCCCAGGCCCGTCTCCGTGAGGCAGTATCTGTGCTGGCGCTCTGTGCCCCTCGCTCTACTTGGTATGGAGGCTGCTTGCCCTGCTGACGCACCCAGGGGAGCTCAGTGGGCCAGAGAGGGGGCAACATCTAAAGAACCTCCTGCGCTTGCCTGAGGCTGTCTGCACCCGTTTGAGAAAGCTTATCCCCAGGAGTAACCTTGGACAGGGCTGTGAGTTAGCTTTCCCTGGGAGGGACAGCCCTGCAGCGCCCCTACCCTGAGGACCACCACCCTCCAAGCCAGGGTTGGTCTGCCTGCCCGTTCCCCGGCAGCCCCAGCTGGCTTCGCTGGTGGTTGATTTGAAACCTGCTGCTAGGCAGGGGGCAGTGGTCCTCTGCCAGAGTTTTGGCTTGATTCACCCATCACTCCCAGTCCTAATCCCAGAGGACACTTCAGAAAGGTGCATGGGTGCTGCTGGGTGCTCTAGACCTACCTTATTGCCCACTCAGCCTGAGGGAAAAGATCAAAGCTGGGCTTCAGAGGGTGCTTTGTGCTATCTGGCTCTTTTGGGAAGGAATCTTGGCAGAGACTGTGTGTATTGCCTCCCCAGGCACCTTGATGTAATTTACACCTTGGTATAATTGTCTCACCTTTTGCCTGGATGGCTGTCTTTATGTTCCTAGGGAAGATCAAGGCTGTCTGCGGCTCAGGAGTTGTCAGGCCAGAACTGTCTGGTCCCAAGTGGGATGGGCTCCTTGGCGCCACCTAGTGTCAGGGGTAGCCCTCGGCCGGGAGAATGCTCACAAAAGGGGATTCACTTCTCTGTAAATTCTCAGGTCCTGGCACAGTGGGAGTACAGAGATACAGCACTTTTCTGGCTTTCCTAAAGATAATAGTCAAGTGGCAGCGACGGAGATGGCATGCATGAAATAATGTTACATGGTAGTGAGTGTAAAGAACTCGTGCGGAACAGACAGGAGCGCCCTGAGAGTTCAGGGCAGGGGCCATGGGTGCGAGAGGAAGAACAGGACACACACAGATGGAGGAGAGACATGCAGAGTGAGGGGGTGAGTGCAGGTGGCCTGATCCGCTTAGGGCAGCGGCTGAAAGCGACACTGAGATAAGATTGGAAAGGAAGATGGGAGCCTTGAATGTTGTGAGATATGGTTTGAATTTCTCCTTGCGGCTCTGAGGACACTGAAAAATTTTCACAGGTAAGTGACAGGTGGGAAAAGGGTGTGTTAGAATCTTAATATGGTCAGATCTTCACCTGTAACAAACCATGCTGGGCTAGCTGTGCTCTAAGGAATGGAGAACAAAGGGGGAGTGGAGGCCCAGGGGAAATGGGTAGGCCAGTGAGCTGTTGAATGCCTTTCGAAGAGTGGACGGGGGTTCAAGCTAAAATCCACCTCTCTGTGTCAGCCAGCTCTCCTCCCCGGGGCCAGAGGGTTTCAGCATCAGAGCTCCCTGCAGCCACACAAGTAGGCCGAGCTTGGGGGTGAACTTCTTCGGAAGACGGAGTTATTAGTCTGTCTCATTTGTCAGCAGAGAAGGTTGGGGGCAGCCTTTGGTCTCTGCCCAGCTGTGTACACCCACCGCCTTTGACCCAGACGTGCTGGGGTGGGGAGGGGGCACCGCCCAAACATGCAGCTGTTCTTTGTCCAGTGCTGTGCCCTCTTTACTTTTTCTTCATTTGGGGGAATAACTTCAGAAATGATGACAGATTTGAGTTAGAAGCGACCTGAGAGAGCCTCTGATACAGCCTTCTATTAGAGATGAGAAAATGACTTTCCCAAAGTGACACCAATAGATTATTCTAAAGTGCTTTAAACTCCAATCCTCATCATTCTGAAGTAGATACTGTTGTCATGCTTCTTGTATAGATGAAGAAAGCAACAACAGGGAGGCTAAGTCGCTGGTCTGAGAGCTCCTAGCAGTAAGGGGAGGGGGCAAAGGATGAGCCAGAAGCCTGACTCCTGGGTTTCTGATTTGCCCTGGGGTCTCTTGCCCTTCCCTTCCAGGCCATAAGGGAGGTCACCACAGCTTCCAGCCATCTCTAATCTGGCAGGAGCTGCCCTAGGCTCTTGGCTTTGCCCTTCCTCGCACAGGGCCTAGCTCAGTGCTGAGCTGGCAGGAAATGTGCTTCCTGAAGCTGGGATTTCCCCGTGGAGGCTGGGAGGCATCGAGCATCCCTGGCCTCAGCCTGAAGGATGACTCTGCTGGGCTACCATGTGTCTCAGGAGCTCACAGTAGCTGCTCACCCCTCAGGTGGGCAGCAAGGGGGTGGCTGTGCTGCCCTCCCATTCCTTGAAGCATCACTCAAAGGGAGATGATTCTCCTCCCATAGAAGGTGGCGTGAAGGAGAAACAGCCCTCTGGGCGGTAAAGGCCTGGCCCAGCTCCGGGCCTGGGGCTGCCACAGTCAGGGCAGCAGAAGGCAGATGGGAAGGCAACATGTTGGCCCTCAACTGCGAGGGATCCCAGCCGCCCTGAAGATTCTGGCATATCTGCATGGAGAGGGGAGAATGGCCTGGAGGGGAGTGTGCCTAGTGTGTGTGTGTGTGTGTTCTGTGTGTGGTGTGAGCCCACACAGAGCCTCGTGCTGAGACACTGCATTCCTGCTGGCTGGGCTTCCGGCTCCAGATGCATTCCTGCCCCAGAGTCACCACGGAGATGGCTTGGAATCTGGCCCTACATTCTCCAAATTCAGGACAAGATCTGGCAAAGGTTCCCTCACTTTACCTCCCCATCCTCTGACTTCGGAGGGAGGAAGCCACCTGATGGCCAGCCCTCCTCCTCTCCTCCCCAGGGAGGCCTGGCGTGGGATCTTCACGGGCTGTTGGACTTGGGTAAAGCAGCTCCCCCAGGCCCAGGTTTCCCTCTCTGCACCTGGGAAAGAGGAAGGGGGGGGCGGGGGGCGGTGCTTTCCAGGAGGGTAGGGTTGGGAGGGGGCAACCCAGAGAAGCCGCAGCTAGCAGGGAAGAGGTTGGCCTGAAAAATCAAGGTGTTAGGAGAGGCTCCCATTTTTCCCCGGGCTTAGCTGCAGGCCTGTTTCCCAGAAGTTAGAATGTTGTAGTTCGTGGCTCTGATTGCTGACGGCTCCTGCGTAGGGTGCAGGCGGAAGGGAAGGAGGGAGCTGGAGGTGGGCAGACTGTCTTCTCCCTCCCAGCTAATAACCACTTGCTCCCAACGCCTCCAGCTCCAGCTCCGGCCCCCTCCCCCAGAGGCTCAGGTGCAAGTTTGCACGTCCGCCAGCTCCCTTATCTCCCTCCAGGGAATTTAGGTCCTGCTGGGAGTTTTCCAGCCTGGTGGTCGCCTTCCTCAGGAGGCTGAGGTTTCTTTAGAGGCCACCATCCCATCTGGTCACCAGGCTGTCTCACCGTCAGTGTCTGCCTGGGCTCTCAGCCCCCTTTCAGGGTGGTTGGGGGTGGAATCCCACGGACCCAAAGAGTTTGGGGGCGGGGACCGGAGAGCATTTACACTTCCAGCATCTCAGGCTTGCCCTCCTGTCCCCTCTGTTTCGCTTCCCCGGATCCTGAAGCCCCCTCCCCCCGCGCCAGCCCCCAGCTTTAGGGTACCCGGGTGAGGAAGAGATGTGGGACGAGGAGGGGGTTCAGATCTAGCCCAGAACCCAAGGCGCTCTGCAGTTGTTGGAAAGGATCTTCCTGTGCCGGGAGTCACTTCCCCCTTTGATCGCGCCAGGTTTCTGAGTGGCTGAGTGACTTGCCCCAAGGCACACAGCTGGGAGCGCGGGTACGCCGGTGTCCAGGTCCGCTCTCTTCCCTCCGCCTGCACGTGCGGCTCCATTTCCTTCCGCGGTCGCGTCCGGTCGCCGCCGCCCCCCATCCCCGCCCGGGTTCATTTCGGCGGCAGGAAGACAGACCCCGCTTGGAAACCGAGGGCGGGGTGACCCCGCGCCACGAACCAGACGGCGTCTCCGGGCAGGGCTCCCCGCTCCACGTCCGGGGCCGGCCGTCCGGGGCCGGCCGTGAGGGGCCGCCCGGGGCCCGAAGGACCGCAGATCGGGGGCCGCGCCCCGCGGGCACTGGGGGCGGGGTGGGTGGGTGGGACCAGGCCCCGCCCCCGCGGCCCCTCTCGGAGCGCCCGCACACCTGCGCACCCCTCCCGCCGTCCCTCCCCCATCCCCGCAGGGAGTGTCCGGGGGCCTCGCCCAGCCAGGTCCGGACGCGCACCCGACAGCGGCGCGGGGACGCCGGCCGGGATCGCTCCGTCCGGCTGCAGCGGCCACGGCCGGGGCGCCGTGTCGGGGCCGGGATTGGGGCCATGCTGGGCCGGCGGCGCGTCTTCGCCGTGGAGCCGCTGGGCGGCCGGGGTGAGTCGCCCACCCCGGGGCCGGCCGGGACCTTTGGCCTGGAGCCGACTCCCGCGCCCGGGCCCCTGTCTGCGCTCCTCGCCCCACCCGGCACAGCCCGCCCGACTTCGCTGCACCCTCCTCTCTGCTTCCCTTAGGAAGGGCCGGGGGATCGCGCCTTGCCCGTTGGAGACCCTCTGGCTTCTGGCGTTAAACCGACCGCCACCTCCATCCCATTTCCTCCGGGTCCACTTCCCTCTAATTCCCAGTCTGGATCCTCCTCTGACCGGCCCCTGCCCCAGCCCGCAGTTGCGAAAATCTCTCTCCGCGGCGGCGGACCCCTTTCCAAAGGAGCCGCGCAGGGGTGGACTTCCTGGTCGACTTCCTTGCCCAGAGGGGCCTGGTTTGGCATCCCGTTCCAGCTCTCCCGCGTGGCGGGCAGGGAGACGAAGGCGGCCGTCCATCGTCTCCAGCCTCCGTTTCTGCATCCTTACAATCGGGGCACCCAGATCGCAGGAGAGCCTGGCACAGGCCAGGAGAGCTGTAGGAGAGGACAGCGGATGGGCGATCACATTGCTTCTCCTCCTGCCCGCCTGGTTCCCTTTCCTCCGTTTAAATTTTTCCTTTTCAACTCTCCAAAACCTTCTGTTTCTCACTTAAAAGAACAAAAGTCCACAATGGTTATAGCGATTGTTATTTTTACTACCCAACTCCCCCCAGGAATTCCAGGACGGACTTCCTTTTGCATCCTGATGCCAGTTTGGGCCCCGGCTTCCCTCTTTGCGCCCTTCCCCCTCTCCCTGAGGCTGGGGCACAGTCATACTTCCCCATGGGGAGCAGTTGAAGAGGCTACCGCTCCCCAGTTATGGCTCAGAGGTCTTAGGCCAAGCTCAGGGGCTGGAGCACGAGGGCTCCCTGGAAGAAAAAGTGCTCACTCCCTCCAAGGCAGATATCACTAACAATTACTTTTGTAAAGGGAACCCCATTCGAACATCTCCCAGCCGGGGTTGGAGAGAGATCTGGGCGGGGCTGTGGCCGACCAGTCTCCTCCTGTCACCTCTGCCCCAGGACACTCCTCCTCAGGGAATGTCACCAGCTGCCAGGAATGCCGGGGGTGTTGGGGCAGCCTGCCCAGCCTGATGACTGACTCTCCTTGCAGATGGGGCTGGTGAGGACCTGGCACGTGGTTGTGTAGTGCCTGGAGTCACCAGCACCTACAGACGGATCGCGGATGCCGCTCCAGGATGGTCGGCAGACTCCTGCAAGGGGCATGGCCGGCTGAGAGCACCTGGGAGGCAGGTGCCGCTTCTCAAACTGGCCTCCCAGGACTCAGGAGTGGAGATGGCGGTTGGGGACAGGTCCCTAGCCACCTCACCGGGCCTTTCTCAAGACTCTCTGAACTCTGAGCCCATACGGAGCGCTGAGCCCCTGGCCCTGGGTGCCATGGAGCCTCCTGCCTGCCTAAGCCGGCTTCTAGCCAGCCGTAAGCTGGAGCAGGTGCTGGAGCGGTCCCGCCAGCTCCCGGCTTCCTCTGCCAGCTTGTCACACTACCGCTCCCCAAAGCCGCCAAGCAACCCTGAGTATGAAATGCCCCTTTTTGGAGCAGGAGGACAGGAGGCCACCGAGTCAGAGAGTGACCTAGAGGCAGGCCTGGAAGAAGCAGAGGTGGTGAGTGCCAACTCTCAAGCGTGGGATGGAGATGCCCCCGCCCCCCAACTTCTTCTCCCTGGAGCTCTCTCGGGGTGGGGCTTTCCTTACCCCTCATTGATGGGTTGTGTGAGAACGTCTTACCTCACCCCGCCCCCAGCTGTGTGGAGGTGGGCAGGTCCAGGGCCTGCCTGGCACTTTGCCTGGCTGGGCACTGGGAGGCCAGCTGGGTGTGCGTCCCTCCTCTCACTCATCCTGCCCCCATCTGCTGGCCCCTTAGGGTGTGAGTCTGGTTGAGTTCAGAATTCTCCCCTGCCTCACTACGTCCCACAGGTGGGGGGCTTGGGGCCTGAAGCCTGGGCCTGCCTCCCAGGGCAGGGTCTTTGCTACCTGGAACACCTGTGCCTGGTGCTGGAGCAGATGGCGAGGCTGCAGCAGCTCTGCCTGCAGCTGCGGACTCAGAGGGCCCCTGGGGTGAGTGAGCTGCTGGCAGTCGGGCCAGCGGGCAGGCAGGTGAGTGGGGGATGAAGAGGATGGGGGGGACCCCTGGAACCAGGACTCCCTTCAGAACAGCCTCAGCCCTCTAGCCAGGCCCTGAAAGCCTGTCTCTCCTGTGCACAGGATCCTAAAGAGGAGGAGCCGGCCCTGGCGCCTTCACCTCCACCCTCTCACGCCCCGGGCAGTGAGGTACACGGGCAGTGGGAGCGGCTCAGCCAGACAGAGGAGACAGGTGAGGCGCAGTTGTGTCTCCGTCTGTATCTTGCCTGCCCAGGTCCCTACAGGCAGACCCCCTGAGCTCTGGGCTTGACGAGTGCCTTCCTGTTCCTGGCCTTGGGTAACTGGATTCTCTTTCCAAAGGAGCAAGAACAGCTTCACCCCCAAAGGTAGGGGTGCCCAGCGCCAGCCCTTCCAGGCTGTCAGAGGCCCTGGCAGAGCCAGCTCACACCTTTCCATCCTCCCAGGGGCACAGGGTAGGTGAGGGATTACATGGGGGCAGGTGACAGGATGCGGTGGAGGTCGGGGGTGGTTGGGATGTGTGCTAGAAAATGAGAGGGTTCCTGTTTGGAACAGGTGATTTGCCCTGGCTGTGCTGACAGCTATCTCTGGGAACTTGGTCAGGGGTACGTTTTGGGGAGGGGCCCTGGGTGACCCTCTCACCCTCTGCTCAGCGGGATCTCTCCCACTGGAACAAGGTCAAGGTCCTGCTCAACCGGATCCGGTGGAGGAGCCCTCGACCTGCTGAAGCCGCTGCCCCTCCTGATGGCTCTGCCCCCAGGTGAGTCCTGTGGCCCAGCCCAGGGCAGAGGGAGGAGCCTGATGAGCTAGGATGCCAGGATTGTGCTGTCAGTTGTTATCTTCGTCCCTGCAAAATTTGAGAGACGTAGTCTTGGAGAGGGTGCTGGAAGAAACAGAAAGTGGTTAAAGCACCCCGTTTATGGGTGAGGAGGCTGAGGACTGGGCTGGGGAGGGAAGTCATTTTCCCGAGGCCACACGGTGAGTCAGTGGCAGAGCCAGGACCAAAAGATGGGAAATCCTCACGTAAGCCCAGCAAGCCCTCACCCCTCAAAGCTGAAACTTAGGTCACCTCCCTGGGTTTCCCCAGGAAAGCCAGGTAGGGCACACAGGATGCCACAGTGGATGCCGGGGCTTGGGGGGTAGGGGTCTATACTGAATAATTCTCCAGGGGGGATTATCCCTGTCAATTAATATCCCCAGGCCTCCCACCATGCTTGGTCAACTCTGGGGCCATCGTTACCTTTGTTTCTTCCTCCTAGCCTAGCGCCTCCTTTCTTTTCTCCACAGGATCGCATCAAGGGACCTCCCTGAAAGGCCTCCAGGCCGAACCCTCCAGAAGACCTTTATACCATCATTAGTGGTTAAGAAGCAACGAGCAAAAAACCTTACTGTATGCTGAGACTTCCTGGTGCAGGGATGTAACCCCAGCTGGGGGGAGTGCAGTGAAATCTTCTTCCTTGCCCTCTGCCCTGTTGCTGCTTCTGGGCACTGCCAGGAAAAGCTGTTGACGCTCAGTTTTCTCTCTGAGGCAAGGGCTGAGTCTTTCTCCTCTGAGCAGCCAAGGAACCCTGGGTCCCTGAGAGGCCCCAAGGTGCAGCAGCTCTCGGGCTCCTCCCTGGTTGCCAGAAATCCCTGGGCTTAGGCAATGTGAACTTACTGATTCATCTGGCGTCCATGGAGTGCGTTTGGCGTGGTGATCTGTTGGGGCCCAGCGTGTCGCTGGGGACTGTGGGACTGTCAGTGTTGTGAACTGGCTGAATCCAACCATCTCTCTGGAATCATGCACTCAAAGAGTCAGTCTTCAGGGTGAGGTAACTGCAGAACGATGGACTTGACCTTCACTCCTGAGCGGGCAGTTACTGATCTGGAGTCCTCCCTTCCTCCTCATACTTGCATGGGCAGCCCCAGGACAGAGAAGCATGCTCTCTTGGCTGCCTCTGCATTGAATCTTGCCTGAAGACTGCACCAGGGATGGGAGTCAAGGACAACATGAGGAATAGCAGAGTAATCTTCAAGGTCTATTCTCAGCTGCTTTACTCCTTACTAGCCTTTCCATGTCACAGCTGAAACCAGAGGTCCATACTAGCTTTTAGACCTTGACAAAAATCCCTTAACTATTCTGAGCCATAGCTTCCCACTTAATCTCCCAAATGGTATAATGATGCCTGTCCTACCTACCTCACAGGCTTGTTTTGAGGGTAAAGTGAGATTAAACTGTCTCAAAGTGCTTGGTGAATGTTAAATGAATAGGAAAGGGTGTTGGAGGGAGGCTAGACTGGAGGGTGATGGGTCAGAGGGTAAGGGGGCAACTGGGATTGCTAATGGGGACTAAAATGGCCAGTGATTAGCGGCAAGACTTTGAGCAAGTCATTTCATTGAAGTCTCTCAGGTTTCATAGCTGAGAATTAGGACACTAATTCCTGACCTCCTTATCCCCCAAGGGTTGATGTGAGGACTAAAGGAAATGACTGTGAGAACGAACTCTTTGTAAATGTATACCTAAATATTGTGGAGGTTTATCTTACTACATAGCCTATTAGGTTCCTAGCTCTTTGTTAATTGAGAAAGGGGGAAAGTTTAGTCTCCTGCAGGTACCCAGGAGGTGTGTGTGGAGGGGTGTGCCGTCAACAGAAGGGTAGGGTAGGAATCAGACACAGGGATGTCTTCTGGAAATGGCCACTGATCATGCATTCTCCTCCTTCAGTCGGGAGGAGGTCAGCTGGTTCTCCTCCTCCTCCTCCAGTCAGCTGGTTCTCTTGCTGCTGCGGTCTTGGGATCTGCCAGAATGAGGCACAGGTGCTCCCTTATGTTTGGGGCTCCAGCTCCAGCAGTCTTGGGACCAGGAACCAATTCTCCGAAGCCAGCTTTTCTAATGGGACACGTAAGAGAGGACACCACTGAGGCGCGGCTTCCTAACGCGCATCCGATCGGGGAAAGCGCACTTCCGCTCCCCAGTTGGAGCGGGATGGCAGGCCGGGGTGGGGGAAGGGACAGGTCAGTGGAGAGGAGGGAGGGACCATATCCGGGAGAGAGGCAGCTTCCGACCAGTGGTCGCGCTTCCGTAGAGGCGCTTCCGGTGGCGGCAGCAGCAGCGGCTCTGGTGGTTCCGGGTGTCTTTGTCCCCCCGGTGTCGCGGCCCTGGCCCGCAGGTGGGTTGGGGGGCCTTCCGCCGCCCTTCTGCCTCTTCGCCCCTCCCCTGGCCGAGGGGCTGCGAGGGCCGGGCCTCGAAGATGAGCCGGGCGCGGAACGGGCCGAGCCCCCCTTCGGCCTGCAAGTTCCGTCTCCCTGGCAACGGTCTCGGCCCTGGGGGCGGGCGGGAGGAGGAGAAGCTGCGCGCCTTCGTCCTCCCACGGTGGCCTGGCCGCGGCCCGCCCCGGGAGCCTCGGCGCCGGCGGCTGCTGAGGCGGGAGCCGGGGGCCGGGGAGTGCGGGAGCAAGAGGGCGGGCGCGCAGCCGGATTCACGTTCGGCCGTGCCACGGAGCTGTCTTCCCACCCGCCCGTCCGGGGAACAACGGGCCGGGCTTCCGGGGAGAGGGCCCACACCATCTCCTCTCCGGCAGCAGCCTCCTCCATTTTTCCGGGCCTTGCGTGGAGCTCTTTGGCGGATGCATTGAATGAATGAATGTCATCGGGGTTCTTTCCAACCCTCCACTCTCCCCAGCCATCTGAGGGTGGCGTGGCATAGTGAGAGGAGATCTAAGTTGTCGGGAGATCTGGGTGTGAGTCCTAGTTTTGTACCTACCTGGTTATGTGGCCTCGGGCAAGTCTCAGTCCCTCCGAGCTTCAGTTTTCTTTTCGTTGAAAGAGTATAACAGTATCACCCACCGCTAGATTATTGTGAGGGCCGACTGGAACATTGTAATTTCTCCATTTCCTGCTCCTTTTCATATTCTCACCATCCGTCTCCTCCTTTCATTCTCAGTATCCATCTGTCCATTTTCCTTAAGATCCTTAGTTCCTTTTTTGGGGTAGATGGAAAATTTCCCTATGAGCTGTTAATTCATTTCTTTTCTGATTGAAGGTTTTCCCCCAAGACTCTGAAAGAGGACAGCATTCCCAATGTCCCAGTTTAAGCGCCAGCGGATCAACCCACTACCAGGGGGACGCAACTTCTCAGGTGATCACCTTTATCTCTACCTGGCCTAGTACTGGGAAGTGTGTGTTTTGGAGTTAGTCTTTCACAATGTGGCTTTTGGGGTTTCCCTGGTGGAGTGCAATTTGCTGCTGACTTTTCTCAGGAAAAAAACATGACCACAGCAGTTGTCGGCGAGACCCTGTGTGGGACATGCTTGGATCCACTTTGCTCTTTGGGTTTACTGTTTCCTCTAGCTGAATCTAGTGCTTAAGACGGTAGGTGCAGTTTCTGGATCGCTTCTGTGTTCCAATAGGCGCAGCTTCAACATCTCTTCTGGGTCCTCCTCCTGGTTTGCTCACTCCTCCTGTGGCCACAGACCTGTCCCAAAATGCCAGGCACCTTCAGGTAGGTTGGGCATCCTATCTAGTGAGTTTCGGGACTTCCCCAGCATGCATGGTTGCCCGAGGCTTTCAATCTTACATCACGGTGTTCGTCCTTCCTGACGCTCCTGTCCTCGGCCAGTCCAGCGGCGACTAGACATCTGGGACTGGGGAGTCCTAGGTTCTGGCTCTAGGGAGATCTCTAGGGTGCTTCTTGGAATTAAAGAACTGGAAATCCTAGAAGAAGCTTATGACCCAAGAATCAGCATGACTCCCCACCCCCAGTAGATTGATTATGTCCACTGTACATATGCTTCCTTTTATATGTATGCTTCCTTCCATGGGAATCTGTGCAGTACTCCGATTGAGCTGGGGGTGGGGCGGGGTGGATGAACATGAGATGCTAATGGCAGAGCATGGACACATGCTCCCTATTCCCTTTAAATTGCACTCTTCTCTTACAGGGTGGAGAGAAGCAGCGGGTCTTCACTGGCATTGTTACCAGTTTGCATGACTACTTTGGGGTGGTGGATGAAGAGGTCTTTTTTCAGCTAAGGTAGGCTTGAGGCTGATCCCCTCTGGAAATGCTTATTGGACTCAGTTCTGTCACCATGCTGGTGGGTTCCCTGTAATGCCATTGCTTTGCTGTTGTCACGCAAGGTGTGGGAAATCTTGATGGCAAGGGCCTCATAGGGACAGTCAGGGTGGCTTGGCCAGGGTTTCTCTCCTGACTGGGTTTCCTGGCTTGTGTGCTGGCAGTGTGGTGAAGGGCCGGCTGCCCCAGCTGGGTGAGAAGGTGCTGGTGAAGGCTGCATACAACCCAGGCCAGGCAGTGCCCTGGAATGCTGTCAAGGTGCAAACGCTCTCCAACCAGGTATTCATCTCTCCTTGGCATGTTTATTGGAAAGGGGTGGGAGGGAACCTTACTTTGATCAAGGGGTTGGGGCTGCATCTCTCCAAGGTAGTGCACAGGTCAGCTATGGGATGCCCTGAATTTCCTGGTTACTGTCCTGCAGCCCCTACTGAAGTCCCCAGCACCTCCCCTTCTACATGTGGCAGCCCTGGGCCAGAAGCAAGGGATTCTGGGAGCCCAGCCCCAGCTGATCTTCCAGCCTCACCGGATTCCCCCACTCTTTCCTCAGAAGCGTGAGTACCAGTGGCATGGATATTGGGGGTGTGGCTTTATGGGGTACTCGGGATGAATGGACTTGTAACTGTTAGGTTGCTGCTCTCAGAATAGATGTGGGTATTTCACGCACTGGAAGAAAGGTACAGGAAAGCTGGGCAAATATTTAGGGGTTTTGAGTCACCAGCCATTTCCTTTCTGCAGCTCTGAGTCTCTTCCAAACATCCCACACACTTCATCTGAGCCACCTGAACAGATTTCCTGCTCGGGGCCCTCATGGACGATTGGATCCAGGCCGAAGGTAAGAGGATGATCGAGCAAGAAAGGAAAGGTGTTTTATTTTATTTGCCTCTAAGAGAATGTCCCTTTTTTTTTTTTTTTTTGCCACCTGTTGACAATAACATTCTCTTTCTACAGCTAGATCCTAGTCCCTTTACCCTGAAATAGGCTGATACATTGAGATGTATATACAAATATCAGAACGTCATCAGCTGGTTCAGCAAATAGGGATTTGGTGTAATTCATTTTTCAAAGTATCACATTGAATTTTTTTAATATATAATTTTCCTTTTTATTTCTCGTGCATAAGATTGAGACACCAAGAATCAAAACTATCAAGAAAATAGTAATTGTCCAAAAAAAGTAACTTTGTAGTGTATTTTTTAAATTGAAGCATAATTTACAATATTATACCAGTAGATTGGATATTTTTATATGTTACGAGGTGATCACCACAAGAGCTAGTTACCATCTGTCACCATACAAAGTTATTACTATGTTATTGAGTATGTTCTCTGTGCTGTATCCCCATGACTTGCTGTATAACTGGAAGTTTGTACCTCTTAATACCGTTTCACCTATTTTGCCCATTCCCCCCGACCTCCTCCCCTCTAGTGACCACCAGTATGTTCTCTATACGTGTGAGTCTGTTTCTGTTTTTTTATGTTTGTGTGTTTGTTTTGTCTTTTAGTTTCCTCCAGTGCATAATTTAATTCTTAGTATAAAATGTGTTTCTTTAATTACCCTGTACAGTTAGTTCAGTGGTGTGATAGACTGTGTGTGTTGCACTCTGCCCAGAAATCCAGGTCTGTGCCGTGGACATGCAGACATGGCCTTGTGTGGAGCAGGCGTGGTGGATTTGGGCCTTTGGGGCGTCCCAGGCCATCCTGTATCATCTGTGAGCGTTGGGGGCCGCCAGGAGGAGCACGCTGCCCGTTCTCTCTGCCTCACGTGTTCCTTATCCTGCCTCACTCTCTCCCTAAAAGCTTTTGTTTATATCCCTAGGGCTTACGCTCTAGACTAGTTTGCTTTTAAAGACTTTTTCTAGTTCTGTCCGTCTTCATTTTAATTTTTTATTATGAAAATTTCAAGTATAAGCATAGTAAGTAAAAGAGGATGATGAACCTTCATATACCCATCACCCAGCTTAAACAAGTATCCGTATCTGCCATTCTTTTTCATCGACTCCCTGCCTTGTACTTGATTTTTTTTTTTTTTAAGGTAGAATTTATTTAGGTTGATGTGCACAAATCTTAGATGGACAGTTTTGACAAATGGAAAATCCTGTGTGACTCTCACCCCTATTAAGATATAGAACATTTCCATCACTCTAGAAAGTGTTCTCATGTTCTAGTTCTCTTCTGAAATAAGAACTGTTCTGAGAAGGAAACAGCCCCCTATTGCCAGAGGCCAGTAGATTATTACATGGTAAGGGCTGAGAATGCAGTCCACTGAGAACATGTAAAAGGAGCATGGAGTTCCTCAGAGAAACAGTTCAGGCAAAGTGATGTAGCTGGTCTCTGTGCTGAAGCTACTGTTTGTTCCCTCGGGATAGGTCATGTGAACACTAAGGAGGCGGGAAAGCTTTGATTGTGTGGGATTGTTTTCCACAGTGTCTCTGCTTGCAACACTCTTTCATTCTCAAGTTACTGGTATACGTTTTGCATACACCCATCTTCTTGGTCTTCAGAATTTCCAAGGACTTTCCACCTCTCATTCTGTGAGTTTATTAAATGCTTCATTCAAAATCACAGCAGGTGCCCTCAGGGATAATGTAGCCTGGGTGAAAATCAGTGGCTGCTATTGACTTTCTGCTTTAGGTTCACATCCAGCCTTTCTATATAGCCAGTTGCATTTGATTGTCCTGGACATGCCAAGCCCCGTGCAAGACCTATGTTCTGTTACTTTGGCCATAATGCTTCAGTGTCATGGCTTCTCGAGAAAGGAGACATGACCATTGGGAGGGAGATATTATTGTCAGTCAGTAGAGAGGATTTGCAGAGTCATTCTGCAAAGGGGGCAGTAGGAATGAGGTCACCCTGAGGGGGAACAACAATTTATAATGGAGTCACCCATGTTAGCGTCTGACTGGAAACCAGGTTTTACTTTGAACTTCAGCTTTTGAGAGGCAGGAAACAGCGTCTCCTTTGGATTGCTAATGCTGAACTACTGCGGTTTTTGACCAGGGCTATCCAGCTGGATATACCATCTCAGTATCCTGCTGAGGTTACGGAGCTGGCTTCCACTGGTCATGCCTTATAACCTGTTCCTGGCAATTCACAATAAGGGGAGAAAACTGCTCGTTGAGTTTAGAGGATTCAGTGGAACATCCACTTTAACTTGAGGTTGACAGCATTTACTGAAGAGTTCACTTCAGTCATGGGTGAGCTGAAGAGAGTTGTCAAAATGACTCTGGACAGTTCTTCTGTTAAGAGACACAGAGGCACTGACATCCCACAAGGGCAAGATCAGAAGGCAGCTTTTGGAGGGAGATGCTATGAACAAGGAAATTACCCAGGCAGGAATATGAGAAAAGAAGAAAAACTTCGTGTTAAATATAATCAGGTTTGTTACTCAGGGGTGTAATGACTAGGGAAACAACCCAGGAAGGTCTAAAGGGAGAGAGTAGACACCTTCTGGTAAATACAATCAACTCAGCATTACCTCAGCACGAAGAATTGACAATTGATTTTATTTCCCTTGTGAGACATGGGGTTTTTTCCCATTATCATTATGGCATTTTATGATGGTCTAAAGGTTTTTTCTCTTCTATTATTTTTTTTATTGCCCCCATAACATAGTGATACTATAATAAGTGATTTATTACAAAAATGTATAAAGTAGTGCATGCTATTATATAAAGTTAAGAATACTATAAAAATATATCATTCCCTCTTTCCCTTTAAAGGTAGCCATTTAAAAACGTTTAAAGTATAGTTGATTTACAATATTGTATTAGTTCCAGGTGTACAACATAGCAGTTGTACTCCATTTAAAGTTATAAAATGTTGGCTATATTCCCTGTGCTGTGCATTACGCCTTTGTATCTTATTTATTTTGTACATAGTAGTTTGTACCTCTTAATCTCTTACCCTTATCTTCCCCCCATCCCCAAGGTAGCCATTCTTAAAGACCTTTAGAAAATAATTTTGAAAAGCAAATTTACTTTCTGCCACTTTTCCCCCCCGTGTTCTTTTCTAGTCTTTATCTATATATATGCATACTTTTTATAATTTAAATCTTTGAGTTCAGATTCTTTTATACGTTCTTATCGAACATCTGTTCCATATTGCACTGTAATCCTCATAATTGTTTTCATGGCTGTATGATTACTGTACTTATTTACTATGAAAATTCAGGATTGCTAGATACACATGTTTTTTTTTTTAATATAAATTTATTTATTTATTTTATTTTTGGCTGTGCTGGGTCTTCGTTGCTGCGTGCGAGCTTTCTCTAGTTGCGGCAAGCGGGGGCTACTCCTCATTGCGGTGCGCGGACTTTTCATTGTGGTGGCCTCTCTTGTTGCAGAGCACGGGCTCTAGGCACAGGGGCTTCAGTAGTTGTGGCACGCGGGCTCTAGAGCGCAGGCTCAGTAGTTGTGGCAGACGGGCTTAGTTGCGCCGCGGCATGTGGGATCTTCCCGGACCAGGGCTCGAAGCCGTGTCCCCTGTATTGGCAGGAGGATTCTTAACCACGGCGCCACCAGGGATGTCCCACATGTGGTTTTCTTACTTGGCTTGAATTTTTTCTACTATATATATAACCTCTTTTCTTCTTCTGAATTAACTTCCTTGGGATAAATTTTTAAGAGTGAAATTACTGGATCAAAGGGTTTCAGTATTTTTATGACTCTAATGTGTAGTGTTAAGGGTTTTTACCAGAACTGTCTCTTTTTTTTTTTTTTTTTTTGCGGTACGCGGGCCTCTCACTGTTGTGGCCTCTCCCGTTGCGGAGCACAGGCTCCGGACGCGCAGGCTCAGCGGCCATGGCTCACGGGCCCAGCCGCTTCGCGGCATGTGGGATCCTCCCAGACCAGGGCAGGAACCCGCGTCCCTTGCATCGGCAGGCGGACTCTCAACAACTGCGCCACCAGGGAAGCCCCAGAACTGTCTCTTTTAATGAAACTTGACAGAACCCGTAGCATGGTGCCATATGTATATATATCTCAGTAAAAAAAAATAATCAGTTAAATTCTTTTTCTCATTTCAAAAAATTATATTAAATATAAGAAAATTTTCATCACCTTTATCTGTCAGAGGTATCCACCATTAATATTTTATTTCTTTTTAAAGCTTTTTTGGCACATTTGAGGCACTACTGTATATATAGTGCTCCATATAATTCTTTTTGTTTAACATGAATGGTTTTGTGTTATTAAAAGCATTTAAATATCCATCTTAATGTCTTTTATAACACTCTTATATGACCGTTAGCATGGCTTCTTAATCTTTAAAGTCGGGGATTCAGATTGTTTCCAGTTCTTTTTAGGCCAGTATGTACTGAATCTGTATGTAACAGTGTGGTCTCTTCCTTCTGGTAATGGATCAACCTCCAGCGATGACTATGACTCCAAGAAACGCAAACAGCGCGCTGGTGGAGAGCCTTGGGGTGCTAAGAAACCAAGGCATGACCTGCCTCCTTACCGAGTCCATCTCACTCCCTACACTGTGGACAGGTGAGTGGCGAGGCTGGGGTGGGGGCTGAGACTTGTAGCCGGTAACAGTTTCTTGTGTAAGCGAGATATAGCCTGGGAGTAAGAGTGTGTGTGTGTGTGTGTGTGCGCGCGCGCTCATGACCTTTTTGTTTCATTTTTGTTTTTTATTGTGACAGATTTTTTTACTTCAAAATCTCAAGTTCTGACCAGCATAGCAGCACTGACATGGGTACCCCTGATAGAACTTTATGATTTGATCACCAGAAATTGTTATGCCAGGCTATCATTAAGGCTTATCAATCAAAATCCAGGTGCCCAGTACCAGTTGTAAGTCAGGTAGAAACTGTGGGTCATAGGAACCCTGGGACTGGTTTCCCAGGGAAGCTCTAAATTATTGTTTAAGTGCTGCAGCATGTATGAGGTCACTGGCCCACAAGCTTACTTCTCACACGTAGAAACTGATGGACTGAGAGGTAGGTGAGCAATTCCAGATTCCATCTAGCATGGGAGATGCGGGGCTTCAGCTGCTGTATTAGAGATGAGGCCCCAAAACCAAGTCCACCTACGTCCGAGCTGAGGTGAGGGCAGCCTCCTGGCACCTCCTCCTCAAGGTGGCAGGGAAGGAGGGCTGCCACTGCTCTTCCCTTGTCACCGCTTCCTCTCCCCAGGCCCAGGCAGGGCCTCTTATTCTCCATGCTGACCCACCTGCCTCCCAAGGTTAATCTGATGAGATACTGGTCCCCACATCATCCCCACTGGAGGGGTGAATATAGAGCCTCCTCATGTGGTCAGAACATGACTGCTAACAATTAGCCACACACACACAGCTGTGGTTTTTTTCCTAAAACACAACTGGAAACCTATTGTACATACTGTTCAGCACTTTGCTTTTTCACTTGTCTTGGAATTTATTCTACGTTAAAGTTTATTAGACTGATCTCATTCTTTTTAGCAACTGCACAGCATTCTACTAAATGGATGGACCAGAATTTATTTAACCAGTTCTCCATTTTTAGTCTTTAATTATCCTAAACATTGTTGTAATAATAAACATCCTTCTCTATACATCTGCGTGGACAGGTGCAAACATTTTATTGAGCTCAATTCCTAGAAAGGGAGTAGCTGGCTCACAGGTCTGTCAGCCTTGACAGATATTGCCAGGCCTCTCACAGAGGCGGTATCGGTTTATGTTCTCACACGAGGTGTGAGGTTCTTGCACCCCCAGCCTTTGCCAACACTGTGTTATCCAGCTTTGTGATCTTTGTCAGTCTGATAGGTGAAAAGTGATACCGTGATTTGAATTTAATTATGAGTGAGATTGAGCATGTTTTCATGAGCTTCTGAGTCTCATTTCTTTTTCTAAGTTATCTGTTGCTGTCAGTTTTTCCAGTTTTCTCTTAGACTTGTGAACTTTGTTAGTGACTTGTGGGTTCCTTTTATATAAGACAGTGACCCTTTTCTCTGTCACATATTGCAGATGTCTTTTTTTTTTCCTTCCCCAGATTGACTTTATTTTGCCACTAGAGGTTGTAACATTTTAGTGGTCAAGTCTGATCCATTTTTCTCTTTTCAGAAGTGTCTTACTTAGAAAGCTCTTCTTTTCTCAGATTATAAAATAATCTGCTCCCTTTTTCTTTCAAGTCTTTTATGGTTCTAGTTTTAAAAATAATTTAGTCTTTGCTCAATCTGGAATTCCCTGCTTTCTTCCCGTAGCTCCACCTGTGACTTCTTAGAACTCCAGCGCCGTTACCGCACCCTGCTGGTTCCCTCAGATTTTCTGGCTGTGCATCTGAGCTGGCTGTCGGCCTTCCCTCTGAGCCAGCCCTTTTCCCTCCATCATCCAAGCCGCATCCAGGCATCTTCTGAGAAGTTGCCAGCTCCAGACGCTGGTGCTGAGCCCACGCCCACGGACAGTGACCCTGCTTACAGTTCCAAGGTGAGTTGGCTGGGCTCCTGCCTCTTTGTCCTGTTGCTGGAGGCTGAGAAAGTTCTCGAGTGTCCCCTTTGTGCCGTCCCTACCAGGTACTGCTGCTCTCTTCCCCGGGGTTGGAGGAATTGTATCGTTGTTGCATGCTCTTCGTGGATGACATGGCTGAGCCAAGGGAGACGCCAGAACATCCTCTGAAGCAAATTAAAGTAAGAGCTGGAGCCCAGGAGGCAAGACTCACTCATTGATGATGTTCAGTTCCTGTCAGCTCAGCTCCTGCTCAGGAACTCATAGAAACGGGGTTTTGGGGCTGAGATACCAGTCGTTTTACCAGGAGGACAGCATGGCTGAGAGATGTTCTTTCTTATCAGAATTATGTGGGGTTCACATTCATGGATAGAGATACCCCTCCCGCCCCCAGTGTGGCAGACCCTTTGTTCCCCACTGGTGGCAGGTTGCCTCCCTGTGGGAGACCCATGTGATTGGTTTTTCATTTCTTACCCCTGGTCTCTTTCTGCAGTTTTTGCTGGGCCAGAAAGAAGAGGAGGTAGTGTTGGTGGGGGGCGAGTGGTCTCCTTCTCTGGACGGCCTCGACCCCAAGGGCGACCCGCAGGTGCTCGTCCGCACTGCCATCCGCTGCGCGCAAGCCCAGACTGGCATCGACTTGAGTGCCTGCACCAAGTGGTGAGTGGCTGCCTGACCTGTTGTCTGTGGCTGCCCAGTGAGCTGGCGAGACCCTGCAGGGAGCCAGGCTCCTGCTGGGCCTTTCTGACCTGTTAGTTCCCGTCTGTTCCCTAGTCCCTGCTGACCACACACCCCCTCCAGCCCTCGCAGTGGTCGTGAGCATGGTGAGGGGTGTGTAAGTGTGTTGAAGGCCAGCTGACCCTCCAAGGCTCGTCAGATGTGGCCCCACAGCCACATTCCGTGCTCCTTCTTGTTGCCATTGGCACCTCGGATAGTAATTGTCTGCTTACTTGTCTCTCCCCACTGACTAACCATTTCTTGAGGACTTGGTCTATATCTTTTATTTCTGTACTGTCAGAGCTTGGCACACAGTATGTGTTCATTAAATGCTGATTGGAAACTGAAGCCCTCATGAATGTCATGGGTCAGTACTGCATTTTTCCTTTTGCTGTGAGCAGGTGGCGCTTTGCTGAGTTTCAGTACCTGCAGCTGGGACCCCCGAGGCGGCTCCAGACCGTGGTGGTGTACCTGCCGGACATCTGGACCATCATGCCTACTTTGGAAGAGTGGGAGGCCCTGTGCCAGCAGAAAGCTGCAGAGGCAGCTCCCCCGCCCCAGGAGGTGCCAGTGGTGAGGCCGAGCCTTACGAACACGTGGGGAAATTAGGGGCCCTAACCCCTGGACCCAGATGGTCATAGCTCTTGACTTTTCGTCACAGGAAACAGAGCCTACAGAACAGGCAGCTGATGCATCAGAGCAGGCAGCAGACACCTCTAAACAGAATGCAGAGAATCCAGAGGTCACTGCACAGCAGGAAATGGACACCGATCTCCCAGAGGCCCCTCCACCCCCTCTAGAACCTGCTGTCATGGCACGCCCCAGCTGTGTAAATCTGTCCATCCATAGTATCGTGGAGGACCGGAGGCCAAAAGAAAGGATCTCTTTTGAGGTAGGTGTAGGAGTCTGGGGGCTGTGGGGCAGGGCGTATAGGATGGCGGGGTTTGGAACACCCCATTTTTTGATGCTCGTGACCCCTTGTTGCCTCTTCCACCAGGTGATGGTGTTGGCTGAGCTGTTTCTGGAGATGCTGCAGAGGGATTTTGGCTATAGGATTTATAAGATGCTGCTGAGCCTTCCTGAAAAGGTCGTGGCCGCACCTGAACCTGAGAAGGAGGAGGCGGCCAAGGAGGAAGAAGCGGTCAAGGAGGAGGCCAAGGAGTCCAAGGATGAGGTACAGAGTGAGGGCACAGCTGCCGAGTCAGATGCCCCGCCGGTGAGTACCTCTGCCCCCGTGCACGGGCACTGGGGCTGCACATGGTAATGCTTTACAGAACTGGGGCGCTGTCTGGCACCAGCGCTGCTCGGAGTGCTTTAGGGGTCTCCTCTCATCACCCCTCGCTCACTGCGCGCATGCTCTGTGACCCTGGTGTGACTCAGGTGCGGGGCGCTTAACTCTCCCACGTGGTCATGCAGCCCGGAGGTGGTTGGTGTACCTGGGAGAAGGGAGGCGGGCCTGGAGCAGCGAAGGGAGGCGTGGTTGACACGGCAGCACGGAAGTCCCCATTAATAGGAATGCTTTGACGGTACAGGTGTTTTGATCACCTGACGGTTAACTAGAACACTGCATTTTCTTAAACATTTCTAAAGTACGTGGGTCTTCTTGCCTAAATACTGTCAAGTAAACAAATTTCTTACGGGACTGAGATTGACTCTTGAGGAAAGTCCCAGGTGTCTGGAGCTCGCCCCGGTCTGCTCTGTGACCCCCATGTAACGAAGTATGTTAAATGAGACGTTGCGTATGCGCCTTTGGCGCGGTGCCTGAGCACGGCTGACGCACAGATGTTAACCGTTGTTATTGTTGGTTAGTCACAGGGGCAGTTCCTCTCATCATCTTGGTCTGCTTCTCCTAGAAGGAAGACGGGCTTTTGCCCAAACCCCCATCTTCTGGGGGAGAGGAAGAAGAGAAACCCCGGGGCGAGGTGTCTGAGGACCTCTGCGAGATGGCCCTGGACCCGGAACTGCTGCTGCTGAGGGACGATGGGGAGGAGGAGTTCGGTATGTCTGGCGCCTGCCCCGGGTGGCGGCGTCCTGGCTGGCTCTGTGGCTCCCGTCCTGGCTGTGTGTGGAGCCAGTCCGGGCCTGTGTGCTCCCAGCTCCAAGTTCACCTTTCTGTAGCAGGAGCCAAGCTGGAGGATTCCGAGGTCCGGTCGGTTGCCTCGAATCAGTCAGAGATGGAGTTCTCATCCCTTCAGGACATGGTGAGACCTCTGTGCCTCTCTGGCTCTCAGTGACAGGGAAGCTTAGCAAGGCCTCTGACTCACTCCTGGGAAAGGGGCGCTTTTCCTGAATGACCTCTGGCATCTTCTGATTGACGAAAGACGAAAGGTGGTTCTTGGCTTACGGGATGGCATGCTCGTAGGATCCAGGAGAGCACTTCGGTATCTCTGTCAGGGCGGATCTGAGCGAGCTGTCTGACCTGGGAGCACCCAAGGTTCCTCTGTGTTTGACAGCCCCTGGGGCGAAAATGCCCCAAAGAGGCCTTTGGTTACAGGCCAAGGGACTTGCCTGGCCCAGGGTCAGGTCTCTAACTGGAAGGGTGTGAGTGAGTGTGTCAGCCAAGCTGCTTGATTTTTTTGTTTTTTTTTAAACTTTTCTTTTTATATTGGAGTATAGCCAATTATCAATGTAGTGGTAGTTTCAGGTGCACAGCAAAGGGACTCAGCCATTCATGTACATGTATCCATGCTCCCCCAAACTCCCCTCCCATCCAGGCTGCCACATAACATTGAGCAGGATTCCCTGTGCTATATACAGTAGGTCCTTGTTGGTCATCTATTTTAAATATCAAGCGGCTTGATTTTATAAGGGCTTCGTCCTGGGTGATTTAGCATCAAGGGACCTGTTTGTAAATCCTGTTCATCCTTGTTTCTCTTTTAGCCCAAGGAGCTGGACCCCTCTCCTGTGCTCCCTCTGGACTGTCTTCTTGCTTTTGTCTTCTTTGATGCCAACTGGTGTGGCTACTTGCATCGGCGAGACTTGGAGAGGATCCTGCTTACCCTTGGGCTCCGGCTCAGCGCAGAGCAGGTGCTTTCTCATGCCCCGCCCTAGGCCTCTCTGAGATGCCTCGCCCGACATCCTCGTGTGTATGCGCGGCTCGGGATGCTGTGGTTCTAGGTTCTTGCACGCCATCGTGGGGGGACTTGCACCTTCTCATCCGTGGGCATCTTGGGTGTGTGCTTCCTACAGGCCAAACAGCTGGTCAGCAGGGTGGTGGCCCAGAACATCTGCCAGTATCGGAGCCTTCAGTACAGCCGCCCGGAGGGCCCGGACGGGGGGCTCCCCGAGGAGGTGCTCTTCGGTGCGTACCGTGCTCTGCGGCCTTCTGGGGACAGCGGAGCAGGCTGCTCTCTCCCGGGACCGTCCCTGAGTCTCTTCGCGGCCCGTCTAGGGAACCTGGATCTGCTACCTCCTCCTGGGAAGAGCGCCAAGCCGGGCGCGGCCCCTGTGGAGCACAAGGGCCTGGTGTCCCACAACGGCAGCCTCATCAACGTGGGGAACCTGCTGCAGCGTGCGGAGCAGCAGGACAGCGGGCGGCTCTACCTGGAGAACAAGATTCACACACTGGAGCTGAAGCTGGGTGAGTGGCTGGCCGCGCGGGGACCTGTCACGGCCCGGCGCAGACGCGAGGAGCCGAGCGGGAGGCCCGCCCCTCAGCCTCCAGGCCTCTGGCCCTACACTCCCCTCCTTAGCTTGGCAGCCTTTCCTCTCTTTCCCTGCCAGAGGAGAGCCATAACCGCTTCTCAGCCACTGAAGTGACGAATAAGACGCTGGCCGCAGAAATGCAGGAGCTGAGAACCCGGCTGGCTGAGGCTGAGGATACGGCCCGGACGGCGGAGCGACAGAAGCACCAGCTTCAGCGGCTGCTACAGGAGTTCCGAAGGCGCCTGACCCCCCTGCAGCTTGAGGTGCAGCGGATGGTTGAAAAGGTGAGCCTCCTGGGAGAGCCGGCCGCCGGGCGGGGAGGCTGGGTCAGGGCAGCCGGCACGGGGCCGGGCCCAGGTTCGCCTCGCCTCCGCCTCCTTCCTGGTTTCTTATGGAGTCGATCAGTCAGCAGCTGGCACGCTGGAGTCTCCCAGGAGGAAGTGCTCAGTAGTCCTCGGATCTCGGCCCTTCCTCTGAGTCCTGATTCTCGTGACATCTGTTTCAAACAGGCAGACAGCTGGGTAGAGAAGGAGGAGCCGGCACCTAGCAACTGAGGGGCCTGGTGCAGGAGCTGCCATCCTGTGAGGTCAGCGATGGAGCCTGCTGAAGTTAGAGCCCTTTTGGTTCTAGAAGGAAGCTGGAGCAGGACCTGGGAGCCATAGGCAGGGGTGACTGACCCCTGCGCTCGGCCTCTGTAGAGGAGCTCAGGCCGTCAGGGTGGGGTCCGTCTGTGCCGTGTGGGACGGGTGAGTGAGGAAGCCGGTTCCACTTGCAACTAAATCCAACATCTTCTGCACCCCTCGAATGTCATTTTGCCCTCTACCTTGGGATTCCTCCTGGGGCCCTTTCGTCTTGTGCTTTCTCCTGTCCTCTTCCAGTTTAGAATAAGACAGGGGAGGAAAAGGCTTTTTGAGTCTGTCATAAGGTCTGATGCCAATAAACTGAAGAAACAGACGCGGAAGCTGGCTGGGGGTGGTAAGAGCCCCTTCCTCCGGATGGCACAAATCCTGCCAGGTTTCAGGAGCAGGTTCTGGGGGGAAGGGTCTCCCGCGGCCATTGCAGGAACAGAGTCAGTCAGTGCTAGCGAGCGTGTAGCGGTGGGCAGTGTTCGGCAGTGAACACTGTTCCAGCCACCCCAGACTTGCCAGAAGAAACCAGCACCTCTTTTCCCTGGCTCCCCGTGTTCAGAATGTGGTATTGGCTCTGGCCCAGCCTTTTCCCTGTTCCCCATAAGTCTCGCCTCTTTCCATAATCCGTGGTTTCAGTTTGACTTTGTATATAAAGTGTTCTGTTTTGGTTTTTTTTTTTGGCTTTTTGTTTTTTAAATAAACCAAAGTCAAAACAAAGTGTCCTGGTAACTCTCCCCTCGCTCCTCTTCTGGGTCTGCCTGTGCTCCGCCCTCCTCCCAACCCTCAGCGCAGTCTCTGCTCCATGCAGGTGTCACCTCCAGGTGGGGGGGGGGGGCGGTGCAGCTCTGGGCTCTGCTGCCTGCTGCTCAGGAGAGGGGCTGCCGCGGGGTCTGGGAAGGACTCGGGGTGGCTCCTCCCCTCCTCTTTAGTTACGGCACAACAATATACGGACATTTTATTGAAAACTTTTTACTTGGAAAAATAAAATCCCAAATAATCAGGTGAGACATAAACCCACTGTTGTGGCTCTGAGGCCTGTGACTCGGTCTGTGACATTTTGTGGGGTAGGCTGTTGACACGCGTTGAGTCCCAGCTTCCTAGGGAAGCTGCAAGACTTGGGGCTCTGCCCTGCAGTTGACCCAAAGCCTAGAAGTGGGCAGAGCCGGCCGCTGTCTTGCCGAGAGGCTGGGGTGAGGCGCCCGTTGCGGCTGGGAGACCGTGGCTTTCACGTTGCCCAGGGCAGTGTCGAGGCCTCTCCCAGAAAAGGCGAGTCTGAGGTGAAAAGGCAGCGAGGGTGGGTGACTCCCCAGGGTGGCCCTTTTGGAGGTAGACGTGATCCCAACCGTGCAAGCCAGGCTAAGACCTCAAGGGAGCAGACAAGAGCCCAGGCTCTGGCCCTAGGCCAGGATGCACTTTGGACGGTTCTTTAGGGACTAAGACAGTCTACACTGCTTACCTGTCTGTGGGTTCTTGCTACGAGTGGGGAGGCGAGAGCCTGCTCGGGGCTCCTGGTGCCAGGCTCATTCCCAAGGGCTGGGGTGGTGCAGCATGAGTGCCGCTATCCCTGTCCTCCCAGGCAAGGGCCCTTTGCTGCCTGACGCCCGAGCCTGAGCTCGTGAAGTGTAGGCTGGAGAGGCCGATTTGTGTTCCAGAGTCTTCGAGGGCTGGGCTCAGTCATCGGCCACGATGGAGAGGGCTCTGAGCTCGCTCAGTCTGGCCTCGTTCTCCCGCTCCCGCTGCTCGTCAGGACGGCCGGGCTGGGCAAGCTGCTGGGTCAGGTCTCCGAAGATCTTGTGCATTTCCGAGTAGTACACGACCTGGGGTGGGAACGGGAGGAGGTGAGCGGTGGGGGCTCCAGGGTACCAGCCCCCTGGGCACGGCGGGTGGGTGGGCGGAGGGCCGGAGCCTGTGGGAAGCTGAGCGCAGGGCTGGACTCCACTCTCCCTCCACCACCGCCCCTCCCCTTGAGCTGCGTGGCAACCACAGACCCGGGTCCTTCAGGAACATTCACTGCCCGCTGCCTGGGTGGCAGAGGGAGCGACGGGTCCTTGGTGAGGCGCGGGGGTCGGGGGGGGGGCTCTGCCTTCGAGCTCTTCAGGCAGCTGAGGGGGAAGGGCTGGGGGGTGTGTGTGTGGGTCCTCGGCGGGTCCTGGGGGCGCCAGTGAGTCAGGCCCTGTGACCAGGGGCTAACTGCTTTACAGAAGCTAGGAGAAGCTCTCATCCGTGGGAGAGGGCACAGCAGCTCCCAAAGCCCTGGGCCAGCCTTAGAAGTAAAGGTGAGAGAGGGGACACGGTTCTAGCCTCCGTCCCTTCCCAGCTCATCCCACCGCCAATCACGGCCTTAGCTGCAGAGCCAGGAAAGCAGGGCCCAGAGGCCAGGCTCACTTCCATGTTTCCCTCTGCACAGACACCAGAGGTGGGATGGGAGAGGCGCACAGGAACGAGGCGGGGGCGGGCCGAGGAATGGGGGTACCCATGGGCAGCCCTCAGGTGGCTGAGGGCTGAGCAGGCCCAGGGGAGGAGGGCAGGGACCATTTCTGCCTCAGTCTCCACCTCACGACCAAATGAAGTCACGTACTTTCAAGAAAGTGTGCCACACCACTCAAACACCCCTGCGTGTTACCGTCTCCAGCTCCGAGTCGTCTCTGGGGAGAAGGAACTCTTCTCCAGCAACCTGGAGGGCCATTACTGGCCAGGCCAGGCCATGTCTTCCACACTCCCGCAGCTGGGCTGACGGGGAGCTAAATCAAGGTCTCCAAACAGGGTCGTCACCTGAGGGGACGGGCCCGGGCTAGTGCTGGGGGGGGAGGAGCGGGATGGCCCCCCCACCCCCACAGCTCCCTGCCCTGAGCCGCACTGCGCAGGCTGAGTCACTAGGAATGCTCACTTCTCCAGTGACTAACGGCAGCAGCAGCCGCGGGAGGGGGAGGCTGGCGCTGACGAGGCGGTAAACAACCCTCCGCCACCCCGCTGCCTGGTTACAGGGTAGCCCTGGCTCCCAACCTGGGCAGCCTGGAGCTGTCTCCTGCGAGCGACGGGGTGGAGGGGGCAGGGCAGGGGGCTGCGGGTCTGGGAGCAGCGGCACAGGACAGGGAAGTCACAGGTCTCCTGAAACCCACCGTCCCCGGCCCAGGGCGAAGCTGCTGAAAGGAAGCCCGCACCGCCAGGGGCCGTGCTCTGGGGACAAGCGTGGGAACCTTCCACGTCCCTGGGCACATAGCTCTCTGCCTCGTTTTCCCTGAGCCCCTGGGGACACGGTCACTAACCAGTCCCCGACCCAACATTAATCCTGCTCAGGGGTCCCTATCCCAAGTGTCTGGATCCCATGATTCCCATGGGGTTTGGTGTTCTCTGAAGACACAGGTTGGGAGGCAGGAATCGGGCTTTCCCCGAGTTATCTGTGATTGTGGACTCTGCAAGAACGAGAGTGCCCACTGGAGGGCGCCAGACACTCAGGCCCAGCACCGAGGCGGGCTGGAGGCAGACGGGGACATGTTGAGCCTTCAGCTTTGTTACCCGGTGGGGAAGGTGGTAGAATGCTGAGCACCTGCAGCCACCTGGCGGGGGCGGGGGGGGGGTGTGTTTCCCACGTGGAGAAGACCTCTTGGTTTTGGCACCTCAACCTTTTCTCTTTTACAGATGGGGAGAACACTCCCTGCTAAGGGCTTGAAGGACGTGGGGGAGGGGGAAGGAGGGCAGGAGCCACGCTTTGTCTTTACACCCCTGAGTAGCAGGAGGCATGGGGTCTCGGCCCCGGTGCTACCGCGGTGCATGTCCACATGCGCCCAACCCAAGCAGGCCTGCCTTTCCGCTGGAAGGTGCACCACGGCCTGGCGCCCAGGCGGGGGCCCTGCACATGGCTCTCGCCGGGTTTTAGGGACCCCTCCAAGGGTTGCTAAAAGTCAAGACACCCCCTAGTCTTCCACCAAAAGAGAAGGACTAACTAGGGAGGGCAGGGGGTGCAGGGTCCTCGGAAAAAGGCCCTCACCTGTGGCCCCTGTCCCTGACCTGGGCCCACCAGGCAAGCGACCTGCCCATCAGGGTGAACCCTGATCAGGGAAACCAGGTGCAGCCTGGTTTCCTCTTGCTGCTCGAGGAGAGAGAGAAGTTCAGCGAAGAACTCTTGCACGTGCGAAAGTTGGGATTAACCAAAGAGCAACGGAGGGGCTGAAACGGGAATTCCAGCCAACAACCGGGGGGCGCCCTGCATTCCTCCCTCGGGGGCAGGGCTGGGGGCAGAGGGTGGCTGAGCCCCGCTTCCAGAGTGGAGAGCAGGGCGGGGCTGGCATGAGATGGGTCTCCAAAGCCCGCGACTGCCTCCCGAGGGAAGAAGTGCGGGGCCACCACGCGGGGTGGCAGCGGCCTCACCTGTGCTCGGATCAGGGACTCAAAGCTGGGCTGGAAGTAGTCCAGTCGGCTGTTGTAGAACCGCGGCATCTCATCCAGGAGCTGCTTGTTCTTGGCCTCAAAGTCATCCCGCACGGGCCGCAGCTCTTCTCGGGCCTGAGGAGCAAGACCCTGGGTGGCACAGCTCTTGCTGGCTTCCTGACTGGGGCACGGGCGGTGGGGGAGGTGCTGTGTGTGTGTGTGTGTGTATGGGGGGCGGGTCAGGGCATCTGACGTCTTGGGTGAAGGAGGAACCTGCTTGGTGGGACCCCGTGGCCCCCCGTCCAGCCCCAGCCCCTTCTCCCCGGTACCTGGTGGAGTTTGGCCAGCACCGGCCCCGTCTTCTCCTTCTCCTCGTACTTCTCCACCTTGGTCTGCAACCTCCTGTAGTCCTGCAAGGCCTGCTCCCGCCGTTTCACGGCCATGTTGAGGCTCGGGAAGACACTGCCAAACCTGCCGGACGCAGTGGGCTGGAGACGGGCCTGTTCTGGGAGCTGCAGGCTGGCAGCTCGTCACTCATTCAAAAATACGTATTGAGCGCCTACCAAGCGCCAGACTCTGTTCTAGGTCTTGGGGATCTTGCTGTGAACGAGATAGACGGGGCCCTGGCCTTGGTGGGGCACAGGCTGAGAATGTCGCCTTGGGGTAAGGCCAGGGGAAGGAAGACAGGGTAAGGGCCGCTCTGCTGACCTGGGTAAGACTCAGCAGGTCAGGAATGCATGATGCCACTGACGCTGCCACTGCCCTTTAGCCCCCACCCCGCATTTCAGAGACCTGTGCTACAGCATGGAGGAGCCGAAGACTCCTGGGAGTCTTGTTTTTTTGACCCGGTACAAAAAGATTCAGGTTCTATTAATTAGCATCAGGCACCTCAGAAGAAACAAAAGACAGATGAGCTAGCAGAGCCGGGAGAGCTCTCTGGACAGTCACGAAGGAACAGGGGTGGACCGAGCTCAGGAAGCCATTTGAGCAGATGGAGGCAGCACCCCTTGGGAGTGCGCCCGGACCCAGGGGTGCCCCGGGAGCTCGGCCAAGGGCAGCCGCTCTGAGGGCCGGCATCAGAAAAGCTGGGAGGTCAAGCTTCTGTCCAACATCTGCCATTAAAAAAGTGAAAAAACTGGGCTTCCCTGGTGGCGCAGTGGTTGAGAGTCTGCCTGCCGATGCAGGGGACACGGGTTCGTGCCCCGGTCCGGGAATATCCCACATGCCGTGGAGCGGCTGGGCCTGTGAGCCATGGACGCTGAGCCTGCGTGTCTGGAGCCTGTGCTCCGCAACAGGAGAGGCCACAGCAGTGAGAGGCCAGCGTATGGCAAAAAAAAAAAAAAAAAAAAAAAGTGAAAAAACTGAGACCAGGGAGATGACATGACTTGTCCAAGGTCACAATTAGGTAGTGACGGTCCAGCAGATAATTCAAGTGCCCCAGCTCTCCCTCTGGCACCTCCCTACCACCTCATGCTGCCAACAGCAGGTGACAGACCTGCAACTGAAACCTACTCCCATATTACTCAGCCATTAACAACGAGGGAAGTGATGCCATTGCAGCAAGATGGATGGACCTACAGATTATGATACTAAGTGAAGTAAGCCAGACATAAAGACAAGTATCATATGATATCGATTCTATGTAGAATCTAAAATATGACACAAGTGAACTTATTTACAAACAGAAACAGACTCCCAGACATAGAAAGCAAACTTGCGGTCACCAAAGGGGCAAGGAGTGGGGGAGGGATAAATGATAAATTAGGAGTTTGGGATTAACAGGTACACACTGCTGTATATAAAACAGATGAACACCAAGGTCCTACTATATAGCACAGGGAACTATATTCAGTATCTTATAATCACCTATAACAGAAAAGAATCTGAAAAATACATATATATACACACATACACATATACATACGCATGTATACACACCTGTATATATACATATATATACAGGCATATACATGTATATATATATATCTATAACTATATATAAAAAACGGAATCACTTTGCTGTACACCCGAAACTAAGACAACCTTGTAAATTGACTGTACTCCAATAAAATGACGACAAGCTACTCCCAGCCTTTTCTACCAACTCTGCCGGAAAAACAGGAATCCTCATGTCCTACTGTTGAAACGGCCAAACCGTCAAGCCAAGTGTTTGAGGAAAACGACTGAAGGAGCTCTTCCTGCCCCACCTGGACTAAAAGAACCACAGGGCAGTGCTAGGGTGGCTGTTCAGAGAGCGCAGCAGCAGGGGCTCTGGCAGTTTTGGCACCGTGGACATAGTCTTTGTGACTAGGATCCCCTTTGACTGGGAAAGGCAGCACAGTCTCAGGGTGGACCCAGGGCAGGACCGCAGCCCAGGCAGGAATGCTGCACTCCCCTTGACTAACGCGTGTGGGAGGAGGCCAGGCCAGCCTGCAAGCAGGTTTTCTGGAACTGGACAGAAGATGGGGCAGCTTCCTTGCACACAAAGCCTGAGGGGCTGGAGCATCTCCCTCACAGCTGGGAGCCCGAGTGGCCGGTGGAGCCCCGGCCTCAAGCCGAGGTGACGGCGCAGTGGTTATTCGGGGGGGTTGCGAAGCACACAGAGGGAGACCCAGGACCAGAAGCAGAGTCGGTTCTTCCCAGAGCAACTCAGAGCAACTCAGAGAAGACGAAAGATGGGGCAGGAAAAAGCGTCAACAAATCAAGAGTCCACGTGACATAAGAGTAATGAATACCTCTGCCAGAGAACTGAGGATAGGAACTTGACTGATGCAGAATGCCCCAAACAGAGATAGAGGCCCAGGCAGCAGAGTTTGAGGAAACAGATAGAAAGGCCACTAAAGCGGATTCTTTTCACTTTCTGGGTGTCCGTTATGGGCTCACTACGTAGCTGGAGATGCGCTAACGCGGGCCAGACCACCCACGCTTGTCCGAATCCTCAGTCGCAGGCCCCTATACACTGCAATCAAATCAACACCTGAATGACTGCTCTGCCGGGCAGAAGACGCAGGCCTACTCGGTGCTCTGCAAACTGGACCAGCCACCCCCAGGACACAAGGTCCCCCTGGGGTAGGGCTGAACACGCCTGGGACGGCTGAGACCCTCCGGGGGAGCTGGACTCACTTCACTGCTTTTGCCTCAGGCAGTGCCACGACGGGGTCTCGGATGCCGGGTGAGCCCCTCTCCCTCCCGGCGGAGAGGCATGTGGCTCAGGGGAGCAGGTGCACCTGGGCCTGGGAAGCCGCCACGCCACCTCCCCCTGCAGCCCTCATCCTGGGGGAGGAGGGCGGCACGAGTAAGGACGGGATGTGCGGGGCGTTCTACAGCTCAGCACGGGTGTCATCCCGCGGGCGGCCAAGCAGCTCTCGATACTCTGACCCCGGCAGCACTTGGACCAGTGTTCATAACCCCCTTCCCCCCATAAAGTCCACTGGGCTCTATCTCCAGGGCCAGGGTCGGGGATACAACGGCAAGGCTGACTACAACATGCTGGGACTGGGCTGGTCTACAGAGGATGCAGAAATCCAGCCCCAGGGCAGGTCCTGAGCCGAGGGGGAGAAGGCGTGGATCCAGGGCTGACCGATTTCCAGGCGACCTCAGGGGACGGGTGTGTCCCCAGGACACTACCTTCAGCCTTCCGGAAGCAAGGCCACGTATCCTCTGGGGGGAGGAAGCGGCTGCTCTGTGAGGCCCCAGGGAAACTCTCTTCAGCACGCCGACTTCCACCTCCCACGGCAGACAGCACCCTCAGCTGAACCCAGAGGCCACGGAGGGCTCAGCTTGATGTCCGCTGCTGCCAAGGGACGTGACTCCTTGGGCCCTGGGCCTCGGGACCGCCGGGGTAGGTGTCACGCCCTTCTCACAGTAAAGCAGGGAAGCTAAGGTCAGGCAGGGGAGATCAGACAGTGTAATCGGAGGTAGCTGACAAAAGCGGGGCGGGGACCAGAACTCTGTAATCCCTGGCTCAGGTCACTGCCCCACTGAGGCCACACCGCCTCGTTTTCCACTTAGAAGGAACAGGAAGAACTCTGCCAACTCCACGTGCCGGGGGGTATAAACACCAGGGTGCTGTTCGGGGAAAGGGGCTCCTGGCAGCAGACACCCCTCCTCGTGTGGGGTGTTTTAGGGCTGCCCCTACCTTCTCGTCAGGGCAGGGAAGCTGCAGGGAGGCAAGGACAAGCATAGTTTGGTTCCCAGAGGCCGGGCCCCTTCCAGACATGCCCCTGGGACCCGACAGGGTACCTGCTGACTTGACCTGACAAGGATGGGGTGATCCAGCTCTCCCTGGGGCACCAAGCCTGCACTTTTATGGGGCTGCCACGAAGGAGCAAGGCTGCGGACCCAGAGCCTCTCTGCTCAGTGCCCGGCGTCCCCCTGATAATTAGTGGTGAGGGGCACATGGGAGTCCCTGGGCTAGGACCCCAGGAGGGACTCTGCCCTCCACATACAGCACCACTCCAGCCCACGATACCTCCCTCTCTGCTCAGGGGAGTGCCCAGCTCTGCCATTTCGAGAGTTCAGCTCCGTTCCTGCTTCCGCAGAAGGGGAAGAGACTTGGAGGCACAGGCCTGGCCTGTCCAGGGCTCTCCCCACTCCACTGCACTGCCCCACCTCGGCAGTTATCATTCTGGTCCGTTTCTCAGGGGACGCCGCATGGCTTCCGCGCTACATCCTAAGCTCCTAAAGTTTGAATCGCAGAGAAGGGAGGACAGGGCTGGGCCTACCCCAGGCGCTCCTGAAGCTCTGCCCGTTTCTTGCCTGTCCTAAGGTGGGGCAGCAAATGGCTCCTCAGGGTAAGCATGGGGTGAAGACGCAGGGAGAGGCGGAGGGAAAGGGGGAGGGAGGGAGGGAGGCTGGCTGGGAGGTGGGGCATGCCTGCCATTCCTCAATCTGTGCCCACACAGCCGGGATCTTCCACCCACCAGGAAAGGGAAATTGAAAGCATCCCCATCCAACCCTGTGAACACGGCCCAGAGACTGGGGGATTAGAGGCCGAGCCCCCTGGGGGGAGGCCGGGGGCGGCGGGGTGGCCATGTGGCGATGTTCCTCATCAGAGGACAGGAAAGCTGCAGCTTCCTGTTTCCGGTGCTGGGGTCCCTGGGAGCTCCTCTCCTGGCAAGAGGCGGCAACAGGCAGTGCCGGGTTTATGTGGTTGGGGGAGATCGCATGTCGGCCACGGGATACAAAGAAGCCAGCCGGGCAGGCGGGCAGGCAGGCCTGGGGGGGCTCGGGCAGAGGTCAGCGGATCTGCTGCGGAGATGGTGGCCACCCCCTCGGCCACTCACCCACCTTCCTGGCAGGTGGTGCGCGGCTGGAGTGGTGGGAAGCAGCCGGGATTTCTCTCCATTTGGGCTCCAGAAGCCAGGCATCAGATTTCAAGCCCGCCTCGGTGGTGGTGAAATCAAGGCGGGAAGTCAGTCCCCAGTTCTCTGGGCCGGTGTCCCCTGCCTAGCTCTGCCAGCCGTGGGTGTGCACGGCAGCCTCCGTGGCAGCCCCTGGGACCCCCGTGGGCACGGTCAGCTCGGCCCGGGGTCCTTCCCACCCAGCTCTGAACCCTCAGGCCTGGAGACGGGGTCACAGAGCTACAGGCAGCGGAGCTCCTTCCGACGCTCCCTCCTGAGCCACTGGCCTGCTCAGCACCCTGCTCCTCGCGTGACCCTGTGACCTGGGGCCGAGCAGGGGCTGGGGACGGGGTGGGGGTGGGGGGACAGGGGCAGGAGCGGGGAGAAATCCCTGCGGGCCAGGTTCTGCCTGCCCTCCGCGGCTGAGCCTCCAGACAGCCCAGCTTAGAAAGAGCCTTGCCTAACCCCACCCCTTGGACCTGAACAGGGAACAAGAGCTCAACAACCTGAATGCCAGGGGCCAGAGGATCAAAACCTGCTCTCTTCATCGCCCTCCGGGCCCTGTTCCAGGCCTCATGGTAATTAGCACAGCCTCATTACCCAGGTCCTGGTGAGGCAACTGCCAGGGACCACCACGGAAGAGGTAATAAAATGCAGCTGCTGGGCTGGAGCGGGAGCCTCTCTAGGTCTGAGCCGAGCTGGGAGAGGCCAGGGAGGAAGATGAAGTGATTCGGGAGTTTCAAGGCAACGTTCCTGCCTGTCTCCCGCCCAGCGCCGCCCCCCTAGGGGACCCGGGGAATAGGTCTGTCTGATCACTGACCAGAGCCTGCTGGACAGAAGATGAGTCTCACAGAAGAATTTCTGACCCTGGCAGGTCATGAATCGGGGGACCTTCCCAGGCGGGACCCTGCTGCAGCGCCCTTCCCCGTGTGCGGCCACCCCCCCGCCCCGCCACCACCCCACTGCTTCAAAAGCCGAGTGCGCCAGGCAGCTGCTTCTCCCAACCCGGCTGAGCGAGATGAAAGGCCTCACTCATCTCCGTGGAGGCCCGGCCAAGATCTCTGCTAGCTTAACTCCACAAGCTCTGGTCCCACTGGTTCTCGGTCAGGAACAAAGGGACAATGGCAGAATGACCACAGGAGCGCTGGCCGGCCACCATGGAGGATCAGACAGGCCCTGCCGCCACTGAGCGTGCCTGGCCAGGCGGGTGCTCTGGAGCTACTGCGAGTGTCAACCCCAGGGCCACAGATCAGGGAGCCGGTGTCCCCTGGAGGTTCCTTCCACCCCGTGTGAGTCTGGGGACAGGCTGCCAGAAATGATATTCGGTCCCCAAGTGGCTGGTTGACCTGCCTTTCCAGCAACTGCCCTCAGGCCTGTGGTCCCCCCGATGACCTTTACTCACTTTTTTAAGGGTTCAATCACAGTCTTTTGTATCTGGTTCACCTGTCAAAAGAAAAACCCGATGGTGTCAAAATTGGGGGTAAGCCAGGGCTTCCCTGGTGGTGCCGGGGTTAAGAACCTGCCCGCCAATGCAGGGGACACGGGTTTGAGCCCTGGTCCGGGAAGATCCCACATGCCGCGGAGCAACTAAGCCCGTGCACCACAACTACTGAGCCTGCGCTCTAGAGCTTGCAAGCCACAACTACTGAGCTCGCGTGCCACAACTACTGAGGCCCACGTGCCTAGAGCCTGTGCTCCGCAACGAGAAGCCACCGCAATGAGAAGCCCGCGCACCGCAACGAAGAGTGGCCCCCGCTTGCCACAACTAGAGAAAGCCCACAAGCAGCAACGAAGACCCGACGCAGCCAAAAATAAATTTAAAAAAAACCAAAAATAACTTGGGGAAGCCAGACTCTTCCCAAAAGGGGAGGCTCCAAGTTCCTGAGAAGAGAAAGGGAGCAGGACAGGGGTACCCCGAGAACCCCAGGCAGGGAGGCACCCCTAACTCCCGCTGGAGCGAGGCAGAGATGACAACCGGGGAGCCTGAAGGGTGACAAGGTGCACTGGCCTTGTCCCGGGTCAGTTCTCATCCTGTGAAGCCGACCATGGCCTTGCTCAGTGAGGAGGCTGGGCAGGCAAGTCTGAGGGGCTACAGGCATGGGTGGGCAGAGCCGGCCTGAGTCTCCCTCGTGGCCCCATGTGAGTGATGTGAGCTCGTGGGAGCCACGGGAAGCAGCCGGTGCGGGGGCAGGGCGGCCAGGGGAGAGCTCACAGGGCTGGGACACTCAGGTGTCCAGAGAGGAGACCAAGCCCCGCTAAGGACTCCATGCAGCACTCCACCCAGACAGAAGCATTGGGGAGGGGGAGACCAAGACCCCAGTCACCTTTTCCTGGTTGAAGGCATCCATCCGCTTCATGGCCGTGTCCAGGGCTGTCACCATGTTCAGAAAGTCCTGGTCTTGCTCACAGAGGGGATTGGAGAGCAAGTCCAAGGATATCTTCACAGCGGACTTGGACATGGCTGTAAGAAGTCAAAGCTCAGTGAACCAATGACAGGGCAGGCTTCAGGGTCTTGTCCTCAGGACTCTCTGTTGTCCTTGGGGCCAGAGGCCTGCACCCAGACGACCTCCATCCATGGCCACAGGCCATAAACTACACCGTACCCCAGAGGCACAAGACACCAGTCCTTATGGTGTAATGTGCATTCCTGATACTGCTCTGGGTAATTCTTTTGAGCAGATTACCTGTTGCAATGACTTATTTTCCAAACTCTGGATTATAACAGAATCATTTGGGTGGGAAGCTGTAAGAAATACATATTTCTAGCTCCAAAGATTTATTTCAGTAAGCCTGGAATCCAGGAATATGCATTAAAAAAAAAATTCTCCAGGCAATGTGGATGTGAAGCTTGGTTTGGGGCTCCCTCACAGAAAGAGTAGCATGGTATCTACACCAGAGAGGCAAACCTACTGTACAGCTAGAGATAAGATTTTAGGCTTTCAATAACTCAGCTTTGCCATAGATGACACCCAAAGAATGGGTGTGTTCCAATAAAACTTTATTGACAAAACTAGGCTGGATATGGTGTGGCAAGGCAACCTGTTGGCAGCTTTGGAGTTCTTGGTCCCGTGAGAGTTTTCAGGCCTCCATTACCAGCAAACGAAATCCTAGAGGGGCAGGAAAGGCTGGAGAAGGGCCTTGCTTGCCCCACAGTGTCTGTACCAGTTTCAGGGGCTCACGGGAAAATGTGTTTTTGATCTGTTTCTTATTATTTTATGTCATTAAATTTAAGATGCTATTAACTGTAAGACACGCCATTATTGCATAAACCGTGCAGAAAAAAAAATGCTGCCAATGAAACCAGAGCACACCACTAAGTGTTATATACCTTGATTTCTCTTGAATCTGGGGGTGTGCTGCAGTCCCCTAGCAAAAGGGCAAAATATGAGAGAAGACTGGAAATGTAAACTTCCCAGAGATGTTGAAGCAACGGAGGGAAAAAACCCTCTTAAAAAAAAAGTAAAGTGACTTTGTAGGCTTAGGAGCAAACTCACGTGTAACTTGACTGGATTATGAAACGGTCACAGACTGCGTAATTAAAAGAGAGAAAACAAGGACAAAACTGGAAATGTTTTTGAAAAATTTCTTCCCCTAATTTTTTTTAATAGTTGAGGGAAAACCCCCCAAAAGTCAGGGGTTGGGAGGGAAGACTTTCTTCCCAATTTTCCTTTTCTTTCCTAACGCCTCCACGTCTCCACGCCGATGTCTCTTTGGTAGAACCATCCGAAGTCAATGAACGGCGAGAGTCTGTGGGGCGGCCCTTCGTCCGGGAGCCCCACCCCGAGGCATCACCGGCCTGCGTGAACGGAGCAGCGCGCCGTGGCCTCCACTCTCCTCTGGAGCAGCTCACATCCCTTGTTCTACCTCTACAGGGACAGGGGAGGGGCATGGCCAGCCCAGCACAAACCGGGAGGCTGGCGGGCTTCGTACCTTAGGGAGCCCAAGAGTCTTGGACCCCATGTGGGTCTCTAGAACCCTAACACAACCTGGGAGTGCAGGGGTCGACAAGGACCTGGCAGGGTTTGGTCATGCCTACTTGATCTTATTTTGGACCCACAGCTTTGGATGTGAGATCCCGTCCAGGCAGCAGCTTAGGAGTTTCCAAGACCTTCCAAGAAAGGTATAATTTGATTCCCCCCGACCGTGTGGAGCAGTGGTTCTCAAAGTGGGGTCCCCAAGCCTCACCCAGACCTGATGAATCAGAGAGCCTCGGGGTGGCCCGGGCGACCCACACTGCAGCGGGCCCTCACTGACTCTGATGCACCAGCCAACGGTGTGTGAGGCTCAATGGCCTGGACTGGGGGATGCAGGCTTTGGGGTGGGTGAGGGCACCACTGTTTCAGGAGGGCTTCTGCTGCCCAGACTCCACATCTGACTTGGGCCAGAAGCGGCCAGAAATCCTAGGTGCCAGGGGTCACCCGTTTGTCCTGATTTCTTTGTTAAAAACCTACACTCTCTACAGCCAGACTCCAGTTCATGGATCCCTGACGTTTTGTCCCTTCTGTTCACGCTCTGAGAGTGCAGCTGTGTGGAAAAGCAGCAAGGAACAGAAGCACAGGCCACGGCATTTCCCTACTAGAAAGACAGCGGGAGCCACAAGGAAAGATGGAATCCAGGCAACTCAGAACTAACTACAAAACAAATAACGGACAGACTGCACATCAGACCCGTGGCTTGCTACACACACAGTCTGGAGACGCTGGGGTCAGAAGCAGGGGCGGTCGTGGCCAGACCCCCCCGCCCCCCCGCCCCCGCCATCCTCTGGAGGAGCACTGGCCGGAGGCTCTGGGGCGCAGACCACGGGAGCTGCCCTCCACCCGCCAGTGGTGGCTGCTGCTGCCCCAGGGGAAGCAGGGAGTGGTGATCTGCTAAGTGAAGGGTGACCTCAAGCCGCTTCTCAGGGACATCTGCGGGGCGCCTACTAAGGGCACTTCCTTCTAAGCCGGCCCCAAAGGGCCTGAGCGCGGAGGGCGTCCACCTCTGCCCCTCCCCCGTCCAGGCCGGGCACGGGGACGGGCGCCTACCCAGGTCGGCGTCCGTGCTCTTCTTCATGTCCTTCTGCAGCCGCTTGGTCTGCTCCTCCAGCCTGCAAGGCAGGGGCACGGGCCTGGGCACCTGGCATCACCCACCCGCTTCTGCCCCCGTCCTGCCCGTCCCCCTGAGCCGAGCCCCACGCGACACTCAGGTCGCCTGCCAGGAGGAGGAAGGGCCTGCTCTGCGCGGATGTCTCCACTGACTGAAGGGCCACCGCGAGCCTGGCGCGAGGCACCCAAAGGCTACGAGTTCACGACTGTCACAGAGCCACCACCCCGGGGGAGAATTTCTGGCAGGTGGTGAACTGAGCTGCCCTGGGCTCCCAGGGTGAGCGGACGAGGCAGCCCGGGCAGAAGGCTCTTTTCCTCCTCGGAGCAGCCCCCTCCCTGCCCTCCCTTCTGGGGGTGGACACTCACTGCTGCAGTTTTCCATACTCCCTTTCAAAGTCTCTTTCCACCTGTAAGGGAAGCGATAACTCCATCACTGGAGGAAATGACAGCAGGCTGGAGAAAAGCTGTCACCTACGAGACTCCCTCCGCGCCCTCCCCGCACCCGCTTCTGCAGAAAACACCAGCATCCAGTCCACACAAGCACCAGCACACCGTTCATGACACAGAAGCCCTGTGTTCCCCAATCAAGGACGTGTTTGATTTAGGGCAAAGGACGCCCCTCCCAGACGGGCCGGCCAGGCCGGTACCAGTGGATCCCGGCTGGCTCTGTCCTTCCACCGCAGGGAGCGAGGCAGGGCTGGGCTCCCTCCCCTCCCCTGCGGGGCCTGGGTAAGGGGCTCAGGGTGTGATGGAAACTCATCATCGGGGAAGAGGCAGGGCGCGGAGGAAAGCGGGCGGGTTGGAGTCCGGTCCTGTCCCTGCCGCGCAGCAGCTCTGGGGCTGGAACGGCTCCCCTGCCCTCCCGGTCCTGGTTTCCTCACAGGTCCAGAACCTGCTGCGTTCAGGGTGGATCAGGAAAGACCAGGTATCCCCGCTCTGTGCGCTGGGATGCAGCCATCACAGATATGACTATCGACTCAGGCAAGGCCTTCTAAATTCTGGATGAGTTATCAGATTTCCCTGATATTTAGACCGAGTGGGTATGCGCCCTGACCCCAGTTCTTCGGCCTACAGGGCAGGTGAAGCCAGGAAAGTCACTTGCACTTCTAGAGCCTGAGTCTCCCCATCTGTAAAGTGGGGCCCAGGCAACGGTCGCAGGAGAGTGGTCTTTGGAGCCCTGATGCCTGAGGGCCGATAGGAGGACGGAGCGCCCGCCTCTGCTCTGTCCTCTTCCGAGGAGGCCGAACAGCTCCCTGCACGCCTTGTTGAGGCACCACACGCTCCCATGACCGGCTTCTCCTCCATCACTCACCTGGCAGGCAGGTGCGCTGACGGCCCTCACCGCACTGAGGTCACTGGGACAGAGGGGGAGTCACCTGAGCAAGGTCACACCACTAGTAAGCGGCAGGCCTGGGGCCTGAACACGGGCCAGGCGGCCTGGCTCCCAGGCCTGTGCCCTTTACCGTCATTCTACCTAAGGGGGAAACACTCTGGCTAATGAACTAAAGCCATGACCTATGAGAGCAACTTCCTGGCGGCTGCCCCGAGACTCCCACCAGGGAGAGCTGTAAATCCTACCACAGGCTGGAGGTGAAGGAGTGTGAATTTGCAGTGATCATCAAAGCCCCACTGCGCCTCACCAGGAGTCTTCTAAAACCCCATTGGCCAATGCAAGGGACATGGGTTTGAGCCCTGGTCCAGGAAGATCCCAAGTGCCTCGAAGCAACTAAGCCCGTGAGCCACAACTACTGAGCCCACGTGCCACAGCTACTGAAGCCTGCGCACCTAGAGCCCGTGCTCCACAACAAGAGAAGCCACCATAATGAGAAGGCCATGCAACACAACGAAGAGTAGCCCCCGCTTGCTGCAACTAGAGAAAGCCTGCGCACAGCAATGAAGACCCAACGCAGCCAAAAATAATTAAAAAAAAACCTAAAACAGACCCGGGCTCCGGTCAGGAGATCAAAAGAACAAACACACACGTGACAGGGGGCCGTGGGGAGCCCCATGGAGGGCAACGAAGGGCCCAGTGAGGCCTGACGCAGAGGCCCTACTTAACATCCGACCTCAGGGCTTGACAGTGGGGCTCTCTTGCATGGAGATGGCTAGCCTTCCTCATTTGAACTGTAAAACTTAGAAGCAGAAACACATGGTCTTCCCCTTACATTATGATCCTAACATCTGGGATCTTCCACAAAGTTGTGAAGTAAAATTCATCACTGAGAATTCCCTGTCAGTCCAGTGGTTAGGACTCCACATTCTCACAGAAGAGGGCCCGGGTTCAATCCCTGGTCCCAGAACTAAGATCCCAAAGCCACGTGGTGCAGCAAAATCAATCAATCAATCATCAATCACTGGTGCCCTAGCCTCCTGCCCTACAGTCTTTCCCTCTCTTTTCAACAGACCCACTCTTTCTCCATCTGGGAACCCAACATTTTCATCATCACCTTTCGTATGACCCACCAAAAGATTCTCTCAAGAAAAAAATTCATAATTCACTCCTGCTAAAGTGCATGTGCCTGATAAAGTTTAAAGTGCTCCCTAAGTCGGGGGATTTGTAGCTGGACAGGAATCAGAGTCTTCGCTGAAGGTCTGAACAGCTGCTGGTGTGACCGTGGATGGAGATTTGTTCTGGAGCAAACGGGCCTCGCCCTGCCCTTTGGAGTCTGTACCGAAGTTAGTCTAGTCCTGTTTTCAACAGCGCCCGGGGGAAGGTGGTGGAGGGGCGCGAGCAGACAGAAGATATGAACTCTGATACTAGATGAGGAGCTTTAGAAACATTTCCAACATTTTGAGCCTCAGTTTCTTTTCTAATAAAATGGGAGAGTTTCACTTGGTCTCAGCCCATGGGTATTTCAGGTGGCTGACAAGGCAGTGGGCTGACAACATCAGCCTCGCTGGCTTGTTCGGAGGATTAACGAGCCGTATGTGTGGAGCACAGAGCACAGCGGCCGGCTTACACACGGGGTCTCCCTGCTCCCCTCCACTGGGGCGGTGAGAGGACCGGGGGTCTGAAGAGGCAGACTGGTCTGTGACTCTCTGGCAGACAGCACTCAGTCAGCTGGCAGGTGAGGTGAAGCCTGGGCCCCGGGCCTGGGGCCACAGAGGGGCCTCCCTCCGCTGGACACGTCTCCTTCTTACTTTGTAGGATGTGACAGCTAAGCTGAGTCTTTAAGTCGCACAAGTATTTTTTCTGCCGAAAAGATGAAGTTGAAATTAAGGATGCCTTGGCCAGGGTCCAGGTCTCCTGAAGACCAAGAGCAGAGAGCAGGTGCCCTGGGGTGGGGGTGGGGGCGGCGAGAGGGGAGGCAAGGGCCAGGCTCCCCTCGCTCTCTTGCGCAATCCCCAGCGTGCCGTGTGGGATGTCAGGGAACACCTGGTCTCCCGGGCTGCCACTGCTGGGACGTGCACAGAGAAGGACCGCAGGTTTCCAACCGGCTGAGGAGAAACTCGGGGTCTCACGCTGGAAGCGGAGAAGTGTGTCGGGGTGCGAGCTTGAGTCTTCTGCTGTCCCAGCTCAAGGCCATCTGACAGCCTAAGAGAAGGTCAAGAACGCTTCACCTCCTTTGTCGGTAGCCCGCGGGGGTTGCTTCCACAGCTCACTGCTCCTGAGGTCTCTCTCCTCCCCAGGGGAAAGATCTGAGAGGCACAGCACCGGGATTCTAGGCCCTCAGACAATGGCTGAGGGGATCAAGGGACACACTGGAGTCTCATTCCAAGGTATATCCGTGCAGAGGGAAGGGGCCAAATACAAAAGATCTGAACATCTTTGGATGCTTGATGCCTTTGCCAAAAAGGCAACTGGACCCCAGTCAACAATGCAAGTGTAAACACATGTGCACGACTCTCGGCGGGTCAGGGTGGGCTGGGTCAGGCTGGCGAGGTCAGTGCAGGGAGACTCAAGCACGGAGACTGCCTCAGCAACCCCTACGTTCTCGGAGGCTCAGGGTGGCAGGAGGGGCCGTGCTGCTCACCGCTTGTCCCCAGGGCCTAGGTCAGGCTGCCACACGGCAGGAGCTCGGTGGCTGTTAAGTGAATAGTGGGCTGAGTTCCCACCCACTCACGCTCATGGTGAAGGGAAGAGGGAGGCCAGCAGGCAGGGCCAGGCTCTGATCCCGGGGCTAAGCTGAGCCAGACTGGACCTGAGGCAGAGGGAGCCCTGTGCCTTCTGAGAAGCTCCTCTTCCAGGGCGGCTCAGGGTGGAGAGCGGCCTGCCTTTGGTTTGTTACGAAGGGTCTCTCCACTTTGCACGTGAAAACCATTCTCAGGTGAAGGCGCGACCTGCCGGGACTCCCATCTGCCTTGACCTTCCAGAGCGCCTGCCTAGCTGGGAATCTAGGTGTGTGAGAGACCCAGGGAAACCCTTGCGCTTCAATGTGCGAAGTCTTCCATCATGCCGGTTGCAGAGGGAGGTACAGCTTCTCTTTGCCGTACCAAGATGCTCCAGCTCCTTTATGGGCTGGGGCAGCGGGAGGGGACTAAGCAGAAGGTTAGGACTGGGAAGAGGGGGAGTGTTTGTCCTTCCATTTCAGCCCCAGTGATCAGCCCCTGCAGAGAACACGCCCTTCCAGCCAAAGCCATGACAATACTGGAATCTGTGTTAATAACCTGGGCACAGCAGAATGGGGAGGGCAAACGCACAATGCTTTCTTTGTGTCTGACGGTGGGGTGCCTTGAGCCAAAAACCTCCTGAAACTCCCTGAAGATAACATGAGCTTTTCTTCCCATGACAGGGGTGCCACGACTTCCAATAACCCAGACAGCCACATCTGCTCCCCGCCCCGAGAGTGCCTGGACAGGAAAAATAGAGTGCGTCACCCCTGTTCGGGGGCAGCTGCCAGAGATGCTCAGACAACTGCACAGCCTCGGCCTGTTTGGGGGCCAGGAGGGGGCTTGTGCGGGGGGGGGGGAGGGGAGGGAGACTCCGAAGAGGTAGGGTCTTGCTACATAGACTTCAGTGCCTCTGGGGAGTTGAGGAAGCAAAGGACTCTATTCCTCGTGAGAGATCAAAGGCCCAGCCTACCATTTCATTGTACTGGGGAATCCAGCTGCTTGGGACAGGCTGGGTCCTTGGTGGTTTATTAAGAGTCAAATCAGCTATCGTCTCATAATGCAGTTAATATTTACCGAGGGCTCACTACGTGCCAGGCACTGTGCTAAGTGCTTCATATGCGTTACCTCATGTAAGATGCATAATACTTACATCAATGACGTAGGAGCTAGTGTCATCCTCACTTCACAAAGGAGAAAATGAGGGCTCAGGGAGGGTAAGGGACTTGCTAGAGGTCACGGACAACACGTGGCAGGGCCAGGATGAGAATCCAGGCAGGGGACCTTCCAAATCCAGCTTCTTAACCATTCCTTGATGCCCAGTCTGTCTGGAGGAGCTGATGCCAGGTGTTAGAGGGCTACAATTCCATCCCAAACATGATGGATGCCAGGAAGGGAAGAGGGAGGCCACGGGCCCATCCACAGGCACTGAGACTGTCCATCTGCCCTTCCTCCGGGGAGTCCTGGCCACCCCTTCGAGTAAAAGACCTAGAGACCTTTCCAACAACAAATTCTGGCAAGGAAGCTAGAAACTGCATGCTACCTTATACTTTTCCGTGGAGAACAAAGGCTATTTCCATCAAGGTTGGGGTGTTAGGAGAAATTTTTGTTTGTTTGTTTGTTTTTTGGTAGTGAGTGCTGGGAATAAAAGACCCTTCTCGAAACCACTTCCCTTTCAGATCTGCCCTGGATTAAACTCTGGAGACTCAAAGCCACACCTTCCCACTTCCTGTAGCTGGCTGGAGCACGCCCAGATTCTTTGCGCTTCAGCTGAGAGCCTCCACAGCTGGTCAGCCTCTGCATGGGAGGTAAACTCGGAGTCTGTCCTTGGCCTGCCTTTGCTTGAAAAAAAGAGAGGGCCCTTTTAACATGGACCCATCGCCTTTTAAGTGACCTAACTTTGGATTTCCCAAAGATGGAGCCAGTGCTCAGATGCGTGCTGCACTTCCCCTCCCACCAAACCCAGTTCAGAGTCCGGAGCTAAGGAGGGCCAAGGTTACAAGACAAGAACTGTCTTATAAGCGGCTGGGATGACAGTCCAGGGCCTCCAGCAGGCTGACAGTGCTAAGCTTCAGATATACTCTCTCACGTTAAACCCTCAAGAGCCTCACCCACATTGGTGGGTGAGGGGTTGGAGAGGCCATTCTTTTTTTTCTAATTAATTAATTAATTTTTGGCTGCGTTGGGTCTTCGTTGCTGCACATGGGCTTTCTCTAGTTGTGGCAGGCGGGGGCTACTCTTCGTTGCAGTGCGTGGGCTTCTCATTGCGGTGGCCTCTCTTGTTGCGGAGCATGGGCTCTAGGCGTGCAGACTCAGTAGTTGTGGCACTCGGGCTCAATGGTTGTGGCTCGTGGGCTCTAGAGCGCAGGCTCAGTAGTTGTGGCATCTGGGCTTAGTTGCTCCACAGCATGTGGGATCTTCCCGGACCAGGGCTCGAACCCGTGTCCCCTGCATTGGCAGGCGGATTCTTAGCCCCTGCGCCACCAGGGAAGTCCTGTGGAGAGGCCATTCTTGACTAGAATTCCAAAACCTCAGGAGACCTTCACAGCCCGAGTGAGCTCGCGTGAAGCTATGGAAAGTGTATGAAACGGAGCCTCGAACTTGAGTTCTAGTTCCAGCTCCGTCAGAATTAGGTTTATGACCTTAGAAAGTCACAGCAACTCCACGGGCCTTGGTTTCCTCATCAGGAAAACTCAGAAGGTTGGACTGGATGATCTCTAAGGGCTTCCAGTTCTTTTTTTTTTTTTGGCCACACTGCGTAGCTTGCAGGACCTTAGTTCCCCAACAAGGGATCGAACCTGGGCCCCCTGCGGTGGAGTCCTAACCACTGGACTGCTAGGGAAGTCCCACAGTTCTAACTTTCTGAGAATCTAAATTCTCCTCCTCTTCCATTGTGGCGATAAAACAGAGATAAAAACTGTGGACTTACAAAGGGGTAGGATTCAATCATGCCCTCCCGGTGAGTGGCTCCAGGTCCTGGCTAAGAATGAATGTAGCAGCAGAGAGAAGGGGACCTGGACATCCCAGGGAGGCTTTCTGGCCTTTTACGCAGCCTGAGGGGGCGGGAGACAGAGGCCTGGGACGTGTCCTTGGCGGGAGCCTATGTCTCAGGAACCCTTTCAGGAAAGTGCAGACGGTCACGCCAGACCCCAGTGCTGGGCTGTTCAGAAGCAGGGTGTCTGTCCGCACTTTGTAACCCACCTCTTCCACCTGCCCAAGGAAGGGGAGGGGCCCAGGCTGACCTGAGGGAGGAAAGTGTCCCAGGATAGGAGGGCCCTATAAGCCCCCACCTGTGTGAGGTTCTAGAGCAGCACGACTGGGAATAATAAGGCCTGGGTTCTGCCTTCCCAGCCCCACGATGCACTGAGTCAAAGCTCCGGTTCTACACAAAGGCCACGTGAGTCTCGGAGTGAAAGAACTGGTTACTCACTGTTTTGGGGACAATCTGTTTCTTGGGCTGCCCAATCTTGAAAGGAATCCTGTAAGACAAAGAGTCAAAGAGGAAGGTTAGGAGAAATGGGGAAGGATGTGGCTGAAAAGACTTGATGAGGTATGGCCACTTCCCCGCTAGGGGTGCCTCACTCCCGGGACTCGTACCACGTGCCTGCGGGTCTCGGACCATCAGCAACCAGGCCGGGCTCCAGGAGAACGGTCCCCCATGGACAGAATCAGATGGAGGTGCCCCAGAGCACCTTTCTCTGCAATGTTTACATACATGGCAAAGGTGAAGGCAGGAAAGGTGAGATACTGTACTAGTAACAGTCACTACAAACCTTGCGTCTTGAGGAGCTGCGAAGTCAGAGGTCGCAGACTCACCTGGACAGCGATCATCCTTGACAACATGCCTTTAAAAGACACCGCAAAGCCCACTATCTTCTGTAGCAGGTGCTTCCCTACTTCTCTATAGACAGACAGACTGTGGAGGGCTTCTTGTGGGGCTGGGGAGAGATGACGAATTGTAGGGGCACTGAGGACCAGTCAGGCTGGGTTAGTTCCCACGAGAACTGACAACATCTAAAGAAAGCTAGCTTGGAGAAGACTCTGAATCCAGCTCAAGTCTGCCTTGAACTTGCTGGGAAGCTCTGCACCTCAGGTTCCCCACTCGGAAATGGAAGAAGGCATGGCGTAATGGAAGGAAGGTCATGGTCAAGGAGTCAAACCCTGAGCGCTAACCCCGCCTCCACCCCTGAGGAGCAGGCTGCCAGGAAATGACTGCGCCGGGACTTAATTTCCTACTCTGTGAAACAAGAGGGTTAAACTGGGTAATCTAGAAGCTTCCTTCAAGCGCTGACAATTCTACCATCCTACAGTTCTGAGGATTAAAGAAGCCACAGTGCATCCCCACAGCTACAGAAACGCGGACTTCTCCCACCAAGGTAGGAGTGAGTTAAGCTTCCCTGGCTGGGATCAGCTCAGGGAAGAGCCCTGAGGGTGCAGGTTGGACCCCACTCTCACTGCTCTCCTTCCCCCCCACCCCCTCCACCAGGCCCCTCCCTCCACAACCCCCTCTCCCCGAGCCTGGCCCATACTGACCAACAATGCTGCTAAGCCCAGCGGTATAATTAACCACCGATAATAACCCCAGACAACGATCTGGTTGAGAGGATGGGCCAGCCTGAGTCACAGCAGTTTAAATTTAATTTCTGGAGGACATCCTGTGTATTGTTAACCCAGCCCCGTAATTTGGGAGCGTTAACCCTTTGGGGGCTGGCTGATTCACGTGGCTTCTGTAAACAAATAATCTCTGGCTATGTAATTACCAGGGGAAGGTAAGCTATGGAATTGAAAAGGAAAGAAAAAATGAAATTGCCATTTCCCTCTCTCAGACCTGAAGAAGCAGGGTTAAGGGGACAGGAGAGCCTTAGTCCCCCCCCCCCCACCCACAGTTACTTCTGCCCAAATCAGGGACTCGAGTTGACTGACACAATGGTTTTGGACAGTGAGCAACTGCCCGCAAGGACCATTTTGGTGACAGTGCAAATGAGGTCCTGGTGGCATTGCGAAAAGACTGATCCTGCTCTGTGTGAAGCATGTTGCCGTATAAAAAGCTCTGGACCAGGAATCAGAAACCCTGGTTTCGGGCTTCCCTGGTGGCGCAGTGGTTGAGAGTCCGCCTGCCGATGCAGGGGACATGGGTTCGTGCCCCGGTCCGGGAAGATCCCACATGCCGTGGAGCGGCTGGGCCCGTGAGCCACGGCCACTAAGCCTGTGCGTCCGGAGCCTGTGCTCCGCAACGGGAGAGGCCACAACAGTGAGAGGCCCGCGTACCGCAAAAAAAAAAAAAAAAAGAAAGAAACCCTGGTCTCTGCCTCTGACTAGTATCTTAAACAAACTATAAAACAAAGGAACTGGACTAGGTAGCCCTTTCAGCTTACCTAAAACTTGAATTCTAAACTGAATCTCCATTCCAAGAACATGGGGAACGGAATGAGCATTCTAAAGAGCCCTCAGAGCGGTCCTCAAAGTGACTCTAACGTGGCGTCTAGTACTACAGACGAGCTACAAAGGGATTAGGGACTTAGATTCCATTATTTGTGGTGCCGCAGCCTCTCTCTAAATCTTAATTTAGAATCACAGTATTTTTAGAGCTGCAAGTTACCATAGAAATTTTTCCAGTTCAACCCTCTCATTTTGGAGATGAGGAAGCAGATCTGGAGGGGTTCAGTGACTAGCCCAGGGTCATTCAGCAACAGGACCCAGAACAAACAATCAGGGTTGCGATTTCTTGTCCAGTTTTCTCTCTACTACTCACAGTTTAATACTCTTTCACACAGATATGTCATATGTATCTGAAGGAACCAGGAAAAAAATCATCTGGTCAAAATACCTAATCTGGGGCTTCCCTGGTGGCGCAGTGGTTGAGAATCTGCCTGCCAATGCAGGGGACACGGGTTCGAGCCGTGGTCTGGGAAGATCCCACATGCCACGGAGCAACTGGGCCCGTGAGCCACAACTACTGAGCCTGCAAGTCTGGAGCTTGTGCTCCACAACAAGAGAGGTCTCGACAGTGAGAGGCCCACGCGCTGCGATGAAGAGTGGCCCCCGCTCGCCGCAACTAGAGAAAGCCCACGCACAGAAACGAAGACCCAACACAGCCAAAAATAAATAAATAAATAAATAAATAAATAAATAAATAAAAATGAATCTTAAAATACTATGGAATTTAGAAAGGGCTCACTGTTAAAAGACTGGAAATGAAAGAGGACCGTGTTATCAGGAGGAGGCTGGTGCTGAACTGGGTGCTTCTGCACAAATGAGAGGCCGTGTGAACTGTGTAGAAGGAACCAGGCCTCTGTAATCTCACTGCAGCTACTGACAATCACCTATAACTTTATCATATGATTCTGATTAGTTTTCACCTCACCTCTTCAAAAGCCATCTCCCTGCCTGAAGAATGTCTTAAAAAAAAAAAAAAAGTAGCTTTTGATTTGAAAAGTTTTAGATGTACAGAACAATTGTAAAGACAGTACCTAACTCCATATATCCCACACCCAGTTTCCCTTATTATTAACATCTTATATTCGTATGGCATATTTGTCACAATTAGCAAACCAATCCTGAAATATTACAGTCTACACTTTATTCAGATTCCCTTAGTTTTCACCTAACGTTCCCTTTAAGTTCCAGGATCCCAGCCAGGTTGCCGCATTCCATTTAGTCATTAAGTCTCCTCAGACTCCTCTTGATATTTTCTCAGACTTTCCCTGTTTTTGATGACCTTGACAGTTTTAAGGAGTGCTGGTCAGGTACTCTATAGAAATGTCCCTCAACTGGGACTTGTCTGCTATTTTTCTCACGACTAGACTGGCGGTTACAGGTTCTGGAGGGAAGGAGTGATACTGAGGGTTCGAGCTATCAACCCGACTTCCTACTGCCGATGTGAGTCTCGGTCACTGGGCTGAAGCAGCCTTTCCCAGGATTCTGCACCATATGGTCCCTCCCCCTCCCCCCTGTGGCTCCCTACCCCTTTGGAAGGAAACCACTGGGCACAGCCCACACTTAAGAAATGAGGAGTAATACTCCACCTTTCTGCGGGCAGAGTATTGGCATAAGTTATTTGGGATTCTACATGGGAGATTTCTGTTCTCTATTTATTCAGTCACTTATAGCAGTATGAATGCATCGATATTTATTTTATATGGGTTATAATCCAATCCTACTTTATCCTGTTGCTCAGACTGTTCCAGCTTTGGCCACTGGGAGCTCCTTCAGTTGGCTCCTGTGTCTTTCTGACATACCCACATCAGTGTGTGTGCGTGCATGCGTGCGTGTGTGTTTTGTTTAGTACTTCCTTGTTTTCTGGACTATGAGATGCTCCAGGCTTACCCTGTACATTTCCTGAGCCAGCCCTAGAACTGGTTGAGGAACTTCCTAAACCAGCAGTCACCGTGCCTCTATAATATGGTCTCACCCCGCCTTTTAGTTTCCCTTCCCATTCACCCAGTACAACTACTCTGATTCAGCCAAGTGGCTGTTCATTTATCCCCCAAATCTAGACGCCTTATAAACAACTTCCTGTCCCAAAGTGGGAGGTCCATTTTTTAGTGCCAACATGTCATTAATAATTTCATCAGGACAAAAGGCATAAAACTTGGACTGTCCAGGGCAACTGGGACATACGGCCACCCCACCCAGAGGGAACCTTTCCCTTCTCCTGGCTTCATCCAAGCTGTTCTGACTCCCGAACCTTGCTTACCTTCTTCAAAATGTCTACGACTTTATTAGGCATTTTAAAATATTCTACCTTTTATAGTTGATTACAGTTCATCTCTTTAAAAAGTAAAACACACTCATCAGAGAAAACTTGAGAAGTACAGAAAGCCAAAGAGAGAGAGATGAGAGGGAGAGAGAAGAGAAGGAAGAGAAGGAAGAGAAGGAAGAGAAGGAAAAGAAGGAAAAGAAAAAACCCCAAAATAGCCCTCAGTCTCATATTGAAAAGATAACCAAGGTTAATGTGTTGGTGTTAATTATATTTTAAACATTTTCAGAAAGAAAAAAACCTGAAGCAGATATGCCGCACGTTAGTAGCTAATTTCGGGCGGTGAGAATATGATTTACTGTTTTCTTTTTTGCACTTTCCATACCTCTCAAATAAACTGAAGAAAAAAAATCCCCTAAGTTTTTTTCCTTGACTATAAAAATACCACCTGATCAGTGTCAAAAACTTGGAAAACCATAAAGGACAAACACACACACACACAGATACAAATACACAAAATCCCAGAGAAAAAGTAATACCCCAAATTTCAGTGTGTACAGCATATGCATATTTACACAACTTTTAAAAAATAAAGGAAACATATATCAGGCGAGTTTTTATATGCCAATACACAAGTTTTCATCAGCCTGACTTTTAACAGCTACCTAGTATTTCATTAATCAACTGTATCACTAGTTTTCTTTTTGTAACCCACATGGCTTACGTTATCATTTCAACTGCCTCAAGTTTTTCTTCTAATATAAACAAAAACCAATGGCTAAATCTTTGGGCACATCAAGGATTAGTCACATAGGATAAATTCTTAGTATTGGAATTGCTGGGTCAAAGGATACATGCAGGTTCAGGGCTTTGATTTGCTTGCCAAATTGCCCCTGAGACAGACTGAAACAGTTTACATTTTTTAAAGGATTGAAATCATTTACCACCAGCCCCAGGATTTTTTTCCTGTCTTAACGTTTACCTTTCCATTTTGTACATGTGTGTGTTTAATGTACAGAGGCTTTTAATTTGTATGAAGTGAAACTGCCCAAATCTGTCTTTTTCCTTTATGATTTCTTCTTTTGGTGTCATACTGAGAAAGACCTGCCTCTTCCACTCCAACACAGAAGAATTTCACCTAGACCTACTTTTTACTTTTATGATTTCCTTCTACTAATCTAAGTTTTGCTCTTATCAAAGTTATACATGTGCATAGTTTAACAAGGCAACAGTGTCTGCTAAGTAAAACATTAGGGTCTAGGCTCCCCTAAACTCAATCGCCCGTGATGAGCACTTCTAACGTGGCTGGTTTTGTTTTGTTTTTGATACGTACCTTTGCATCTCTAAATAAAAATGCGTGCATTACCACCCTGTGATGATTAGGTTTTAGGCCCTAGCTATTGACTTTTTATCTTGGAAGAGGAAGATGTAACTAAACAAAAACAACACACACCTCTTTTGGGTCTTCACCCCTATTACCCAAAGGCACATTTGCAACTCTGCCTTCTCAATAGAGGTATACTGTGATCTGGTTAGAGCAATGCGAAATACACTATTAGGAACAGAACATGGTTTGTTTTCCTTCCTGCATGTGGCAGCCAGCAGACTGTTCAGCTTCAGCCAAACCTTCAGGAGACTGTGGAGTTCCCAAGCCCAAACCCCCAGCTGAGCCACTCCCAAATTCCTGACAATCAGAAACTGGTATTATTGTTGGGAGGCACTGATTTGTGGGGTAATCTGTTCCACAGCAATACAGGACTAAGAACGCTGCACAAGTTTCCCCAAAAATAATTTTTCCTTTTCTTTCATATGCTTAATCTTCTAGATGTTTATCCCTAATCCTCTCTCAGTCGTCTAAATCTACTCTCAATACATTCATGCGTATCAGGTGTCCTATCATTTTCCCTTCCTGAAGCAGTCTCTACTGGAACCTTGGACCTGCTCGGGTCTGGACGGGCTGCCTCCACTCTGGGCTCCCCTGTCACCACCCTCACAGGGATTCCTTCCGCCTCTCTCCTAGGATCTTTTCCACCTGGATTCCGTGTCTTCTCCTTTCTTGGTTTACTCCTCATCTGGCTGGAGAAAAAGCGTGAGGGAGATCAGTTTTGAGACTGCACAACCCAAACCCTTTTTATCCTATCCTCACACGAGTTAGTTTTGACTGGGTATAGAATTATAGGCTGGACATGATTTCTTCCAGAATCTCAAAGGCACTGTTTCACTGGCTTCTCATTTCCCAGTACCGCTGTGGTGGTGAAGTCTGAAGCCATCTGATTCCCAACCTTTGTATGTGACCTGCTTTTTATCTTCTTCATGCCAGCTTCGAGGGTCAGATGTGTGTCCCCCATGTTGCAAAATTTCACAACGATGTATCTCGTGGTCTGTTTTTATCCATTGTGCTGGGGGATACACAGGACTCTTTCGTGTTGGCAATTTATAATCTTTAGTTCTGGGATTAAAGGAAACTTTGTTGCTATTGACCACTCCCCCCACACCCATTTTCTCTGTTTCTTATTTCTGAAATCCTTATAATTCTGATGCTGACCCTCTTTGGCTGGTCCTCTGATTTCTCTATTTTCAATGTTTCCTTATCTTTTAATATTTCTAAAGAGCTTTTCATTTCTGCTGCCATGTTTTTAATTTCCAACAGCTCTTTTTAATTTTCAGGATGTCCCTTTTTTTTTTTAATGGTACCCTGTTTTTATTTCTTGGATGCCTTATCTGAAAATCTTAATGATAGCTTTGAAAAAAGTTTCTTCTTCCTTTATAGTCTCAGTTTCCCTTCAAGTTGCTTTTTTTGTTTGTTTTAGTCTCCATTTTTCATATTAAACATGTCGTTTGGATGAGTGGTAATTCTTGGTTGTCTTCTCCAATATATGACTGGGGACCAAAAGGCTGACTAGAAGCTGTAAGTACATGAATAATGTCTGTCTATTGTGTAGGATGATCTGGCTGAGAAGTTTTGTGGGGGATCCTTGATGCCAGTTTGTACTCTTTTCTCCAAGGGAGGTAAAATTCCCTAGAGAAGATTCTTCCACTGTCTTGCACTGGGAATAAAGGCCCAGCTCACTGTTCTGGGAGCTGAGTAGAAGAGGCTGTGTGTGTGTGTGTGTGTGTGTGTGTGTGTGTGTAAGAGGGTGTGTCAGCACTCCACTTCATCCTCCTGCCCTCACCTGTGCTTGAAGCGGATCTGGGTTTTGTGGGCCTGAAGCTTACACAAGTTTGCATGCCCTTTAAAAAAAAAAGAGATTACAAAACCGCAAATATAAAAATAGGCCTGAAAGTGAATGTTTATTTAAACAGAGAAAAGAGCATTATAAATTACAAGCTATAAAAGCTGACAAATAACATGAACATCAGAAAATCAAGAATAACCTAATATTTTTATTAATCATCTGCCTGACACACCTTTAAATTTATTTCTCCACATTTTTTTGGCTGCATAGTCTATGATTGCCTCTTCATGTGACACAGAGTTGATAAATCATTTCCTTAGAGAGAAAAGGCAAATAATTCAGCCTTTTCTCTAGTAGCATTGATTGAAATTTGTTTTCTATTACTGACAGTTTAGAAAAGCTTTTTTTTCCAGCTTACTGGTAACATATAAATATAATATAAACTTTAGGATTGTTGTAAAATTTGGGAAAATCTCATGTTTCTCTCATAAATAAACTGTAAGATTTCAGGCCACATTTCAAAGTTTCTTGTACAATGACTAATCTTAAATGCTTCCTGAATTAGTGAGAGTAACTGGTTTGTCACTGATGTCCTAGTAGGAGGGTTATGAGTTTTATGTTATCTTTGTTATGTCTTTCATGTTAAATCCACTAGAAATTTAAATGTTTTAGCAGTAGGTTCATGTGATTTGCTCCTCTTCATTAACTAGATCATCAGATAATCATCACTTCTATCTAAAACTGATCTTACTCTCTTAATGAATTACTAGCTTTTGGTACAATGTGGCAATGTTTTGTTGCACTTTACATGATTTCAGAGTAGTATCTATTGATTTCATTCTCACCTTTGTCACTTTTGTTTTGTGTTCTACTTTTATCCAATTTTTCTCTTAGCTATAAAATACATTTGAAGATGATCAAAAAAGGTATCCTTTGTACGTTTCCAACTCAGGACTCGAATTTCTCACTTGTTTTATGTTTTCCAAAAATGTCTTTACAAACTGAAGTCAAAACAGCATACTCTCAATTCAACAACCCCCTCCAATCCTGTCCCATCCCAAAAAAGGGTCTAGGCTACTCCAAAGCTGCCTGACAGGAAGGGTAGTATAACGAAGAAAAAGAAGGACCTAGAGATTGTCATACTGAGTGTAGTCAGACAGCGAAAGACCAATGTCATATGATATCGCTTATATGTGGAATCTAAAAAAAATGGTGCAAATGAACCTATTTACAAAACAGAAATTCAGAAATTGAGTCACAGATGTAGAAAACACCCTTATGGTTACCAAGGGGAAAAAGGGGGGGGGGATAAATTGGGAGACTGCGATTGACATATACATACTACTATATATAAAATAGGTTACTGATAAGAACCTATTGTATAGCGCAGGGAACTCTACTCAGTACTCTGTAATGAGCTATATGGGAATAGAATCTAAAAAAGAGTGGATACATGTATACATGTAGCTGATTCACTTTGCTGTACAGCAGAAACTAACACAACATTGTAAATCAACTATACTCCAATAAATAATTAATTAAAGAAAAAAGGAGGAAAGGCAGGCAGAGATATTCTTAGCTGAGTGCAGTATAAACACATTTTTGAACTTTACAGAAACACAGGATCCTTTGAACACATGGCTAGGGTTCCTTCTAGGGCCCTGGACAAGGTCCATGTAAGCGAGGGGCCCTGAGGCTTAAGCTTCATTAGTTTCACACAGTAAATCCACCTCTGTGTGCCCTAGTAGAGAAACTCCCTGCTTCATACTCTCCAGGGGTGGGGCCCCTTCATTCTTCTGCTAGGGTGAGGTGGGGACAGTGTCCAGTGAAATGGCGTTGGGGAGGAGATGGTAGGACTCTCAACTTATTCATAAGCAGCTTTCAACCAATCCCCCTGTTCTGAGTGTTCGGCTTCAGCCCACTTCTAGAGGTACCTAGCGTCACCAGTTCCTGAACCTTTGAGGATTCTGTGATGTAAGTTCTTGGTTTTCCTAAATGCCAGTTCACGATCTGGCCTTCTGAGAACTGCCAAGTCAGTTACCCCATGTAACTGCATTCCAATCCCCAAATGTCGTCAATGTCTCTTCTATTCTCCCTGAATTGGTAGGTTTATGACTTTAAAAAAAATCACCTCACTGTGCTTTGTGTGGGATTTCTGAGGGAGATAAAATAGATGTACGTTATTATACATTATAATGTATAATGTGTTATACATTATAGATGTATATGTATTATATTATTATATACACCTAGTTTTATCTCCTGCACAAATCCCACAATTTGTCACCTTTACTCAGAAACTGCTTTATTTATTAATTTTAAATAACAACTTTATGAGACGTAATTCACATACCATAACATTCATCCTTTTAAAGTGTACAATTTGGTGTTTTTGCTGTATTCACAGAGTTGTGCAACCATCACTACAACTAATTTTATTTGTTTTGGCCATGCTGTGTGGCTTGCTGGATCTTAGTTCCTCGACCAGGGATCAAACCTGCTCCCTTGGCAGTGAAAGAGCGGAGTCCTAACCACTGGACTGCCAGGGAATTCCCACCACTAGCTAATTTTAGAACATTTTCATCACCCAAAAGGAAACCCCATATCTATTAGCAGTCATTCACCATTTTGTAGTGTAGTACAAAGACACTTTCGGTCTCCATGGCTTTGCCTATTCTGGACATTTCATATAAATGGAATTATATAACATGTGGCCTTTTGTGTTTTCTAATTTTTTAATATGGTGTAGGTAAGGATCCTACTTCATTCTTTTGCATGTGACTATCCAGTTACCCCAGTACCGTCTGTTGAAAAGACTATTCCTTCTCCATTGAACTGGCATCCTTGTTAAAAATCAACTGACTGCCAGTATAAAGGTTTATTTTTGGATTCTCAATTCTATTCCATTGATCTACATATCTATCTTTATTGCTAGTCCCACACTGTCTTAGCTACTGTTGCTTTGTAGTAAGTTTTGAGATTGGGAAGTGTGAGTCCTTCAACTTTGTTCTTCTTTGTCAAGATTGTTTTGGCTATTCTGTGTCCCTTGAATTTCCATATGAATTTTAGTGGTTTATCTTTTATATTTAAATCTTTACTCCATGTAGAGTTTGAGTGTATGGCTAACCAGTTGTTTTAACATGATTTAAAAAATAATCCATCTTTGGGACTTCCCTGGTGGCGCAGAGGTTAAGAATCCGCCTGTCAATGCAGGGGACATGGGTTCGAGCCCTGGTCCGGGAAGATCCCACATGCCACGGAGCAACTAAACCTGTGCACCACAACTACTGAGCCTGCGCTCTAGAGCCTGCGAGCCACAACTACGGAACCCCGCCCGCCTAGAGCCCGTGCTCCACAACAAGAGAAGCCACTGCAGTGAGAAGCCTGCACACTGTAACTAGAGAAAGCCCGCGTGTAGCAACAAAGACCCAATGCAGCAAAAATAAATGAATGAATTAAAAAAATAATCTCTTTGAAAAATCATTTTATCAGCATTAAATACTTCCGCTCTATATCATAGATCTGTCTACTCTTTTGCCAATAACACAAATTTAATTATTTAGGTTTATAACAGCTCTTGATACCTAGGTAAGCAAATCCCTTCTCATTACATTTTCTTTTTCAGGTGATTTCTTGGCTATTTTAATTTTGTTTTCATATTTAAGAGGAAATTCAAAATCATCTGCTGTGTTTCCCCTTCCAAGTCAGGATATTAGTTACTGAAAATACATTATATTTATAGATTAACTTTTGAAGAACCTACATCTTTATAAATATTAGGTTTGCTCATTCAGGGCCAAAATATTTCTTTCCAGTCATTCAAGTCTTTTTATTATGTCCTTTAGTCTTAAGAGTTTTTTCCACATATGTCCTCTACATTTATTTAGTTAAATATTAACATCCAAAAGTAACACTTATCTGTGAATTTTTTTGCCCTACACACGTCTTAGGTACATTCCATGGAATTTTATATTTTTGGTTATACTATAAATGGATTCTCTTTTTCATTTCATCTTCCTAGTACACAGGAAAGCTACTGGGTGTTAAATATTTGCCCCACAACCAATCACCACAGCTATACACCTAACCTACATAGCCCAAGAAATTTGGCTGGGAAAAAAAAAGAACTAATTGGGTTTTCCAAGTAGACAGTGATATCATTTGAAAATAATTGTAAAAGTTCCCTGTTCTTCCCCAATATTTAATACCTATTTTTGTCTTGTATTACGGCGTTGGCTAAAAATTGCAGAAAAATGTTTTTAACTTTAGTAAGAATACTTCGAGTTTGATCTTTCACTATAAAGTACGAAGAGGGCTCCTGGTTTATTTAGGAGGCTAATGGTAAGGAAATATTTTTCTGTTTCTAGTTTAGTGAAAGATACAGAGACTGGATTTCTGAATTATATCAATGCCTTTTCAGCGTGCATTTGGTGGACCAGTTGGTTCTCCTATGACCTAGTGCTGTGACGAACTGTGTGAATACATGTCCTAAGACTGAGCCATCCTTTCATTACTGAAGTGAGCTCTGCTTGGTTAAAGGTACAGGTTAATTAACTTTGATGTGCATACATCTTGCTTTCTGATTATGACACAAAAGTGTAGGGGCTCAATGTTATGCTTCTCTGCAACTCCTGCCAAGTGCTGTACTAGGCACAGGGCTATTTTCAACCTTTTACTGAATGAACAGTCGGTAAATATGTGTTAGGGGCCTCCTTCATGCCTAGCACTACACAAGGTTCTAGGGATATCAGGATGAATAAGGCAGACTCATTCTATGATCTCATGGAGCTTACAGTCTGGCTTCATACACATAGTAAGCAGGGAATGGATGATTAAGCGAATGAGTAAAATGAGTCTATTGGCCCAGGGGCCCTATCAAATACCATACTCTAATTTAGGGTTCCTGAAAAAAGCTACTCTTAGATCAGGCTATATAAAGAACAAAGAAAGGTAATATCATTGTCCTTGGTCTCCCAATCCTTACCTGAGTAAAATAAAACCTAAAAAGGCATCACCAGCTACAAGTACCAGCCTGGGTCAAGGGAAAGTAAATTCAGTGGAGACCGAGAGAACGGAGCTGGCCTTTGGCACCGGCAGTAAAGCCTGGCGAAGTTATCAGAGTATGGGTCAAGGGAAAACATTTTCAAGAGCCTGAGAGGAAATATGAAAGGAGAAGAGTCTCCTGGGTTTATTCTCAGGCTGCCAAATAGCAAATGTACTCCACTCTGCCAGAGAAAGAGCCAGAAAACTGGGGCAGGTGCCCTGATGGAGGGATCGGATTCTCTGCCACTGAAGTGGTGGAAGATGGCGAGACGAAAGAGCAAAGCAACTGCACGTCAACTGACTCTTCTGCCTCTCCTTCTCCTTGACCTCTTGACTTCATCCTGCAGTCTAGGCCCCCGCAGGAACACAGGGATGTCCTCAGGACGTCCTCAGCTGCTCTGGAAAGTGTGCGGCAAGACTGCCAGTATCAGAGCATCTCAGAGCGGTGCTGTCCTGGCACGGCTGGGGCTCCGGAGCAGGGGCCGCTCACCGGGCTTCCAGACTTTTGTTCCTCCTCCTTCTCACAGCTTTTCTCAGGGCTCTCCCCCTGGAATCGGGTGGGTACGTAGAGATCCAGAGAGGAGACTGGGCTTGCTCCCCAGAGAACCTCTACGTTCTGGAAACCATCATGAAGGCTGTGAGCTCCCGGCCCCTGGAGTAGGATTCTTTACTTTGTTCTGCTTGCCATGCCATAAATATGAGCACCAGAGGGCAGGAGGAGGGATATTTTGGTCTCGGCAACAAAATGGAGAAAACATTTCTCTCAGCCCTACCCTTCTCCAACCCCCAACATGCCCCACCTTGAAAAAGAAAACAAAAAGTTCTATGTGTACAGAGGGAAAGGGGGGAAGAAAAAGGGTTCTATTTTCTTTCACAATAAAGAAAAGTCAACAGGATGTTCTCCAAAGCTACAAATACACTTTTTCAAACAGTAAATATCTCTATTAGCAGCAGGATGCCAGTTGGCTAATTCTGTGTGTCTCAGGAAAACCTTTCCCCAAAAACTCCTGCCCTTGGGTAATGTCTATTTACAAAACCAGCTCTTGTGCATTTTCGATTTGCTAGGTTTCTCAATCTTTTGTTTCCCCACCCCCTCCACTGCAGAGGCAGAGAAGAGAGGCAGGCTCGGATGGCAGCTGGGTGGGGATCCCCCGGTCACCCCAGCAGGTCCCCCGAGCCCCGCCTTCTTTGGAGAGTCCTCCACTCTATTACCAAGGACAGCTTAGAGAAGCTAAAACCTACCCCCTCCGCCCTGGCCTTCACTGGGCCTCCAGAATTTGTTTCTACTGAGCCTGAATGGGCCGAGGCCTTGCCCGGGGGTGGCATGATTCAGTCTACCCCATCCTGTATGGTCCCGATATCTCCAGCTGGGCAAAGATCACAGTTTTGGGGGTGGGGCGTGGGGGGAGGGGGGGGAGGTGAGAACGAGGGGAGGGCTGAGCAAAGAGTAGCAGGCAGCAGATAGTGGCTGAAATCCTGGCTCTCCAGGGAGTGGTCTGGGCCTGAGTCACTGTCTCGGCAAGAGCAGGAAGGTGGGCGAAAGGCAGCAGCTTCTGCAGGCTGGAAGGACAAGCCCCTCCTCCCCCATCCTTCTGTCACTCTATCCTCCGGTCGCTGCCTTCTCTGGTCTGAGGCCCCACCAAGGCTACCACCACCTTGACAATCGGAGAGAGAAAACAGTGGGCCCGGGCCAGGGCAGGGTTTACGGAGAGTCAGCTGGCTCCGGCGGAGCAGCTGCTTGTTGGATGCCCATCCTCTCTGAAGGGCCAGCTGGCCACAATGCCCGGGGCCAAGGAAAGTTCAGCCCAAGCAAGGACGTGAGAGACCCCATCAGAAGGGGAAATGGCCTGAGCTGTGAAGGATCCATTTCCAGTGCCTACGACTGTGGCCTCTCCAGCCCCGCCTCAGTCCTTCCCCTAAATTAGCTGGACCCTGAACCAGAGCACAGACAACACCACTCTCGCTTGCCACCAGTCCGAGGAGGTATGTGTGTGTTTAAAAATAAAAGGCACGGCTCTGTGACTTGGCTGATTTGTTACTTGACCAGAACAATGGCCCAGCTCCGCGGTGATCCCTCCTTCCCCACGCTCCCCGGGCTGACCTCTGAAAAGGAAAGACGGAATGAATCGCAGAATGTTGAGTGAGATCATCCAATTAAAGCGACCATTTATTGAGCATCTACTATTGCCAGTGTCTGTGCTAGGTGCTTCCGATATGTCAGCTCATTCAAAGTGCTGCCCTCCCGTATTTCACCCAAGAGACGGCGCATTGGATGAGGGGGTGGACTGTGGAGCCAGGCTGCCTGGGTTCAAGATCTGGCTCTGCCAACTGCCAGCTCTGACACTTGGATAACTTACCTAATTTTCCTCTGTCTCAGTTTCCCTGTCTATAAAATAGGATCATAATCTACCTATTTTATAGGGTCGCTGTGAAAGCTAAATGAGTTTAATCTTTAAAACAGTTCCCAGCCTACAGTAAGCAGCCTGGGAGTACCTGTCGTAAAGATGATGGTGGTGGTTATTTTGATGATGATGATCAAACTGAGGCCCAGATGGGGGACTTGCACAAAATTACACAGAGGTAAGTACGGTCAGGAAACCTGAAATGGATGTTTTCTGTTTGGGGAGCACGCAGTGGTCCCTACCATAATCACCACTACCAGGTCCAAGTTAATATATTTGCTTTAAATTGAGTGGTGACTTCCTCGGGAGTAGTGAAAGGATTTGTGACACAAGTTTGGAGGCTGATGGAGCATCCAAAGGTCAAGAAAAGAGAGGAAGGAAGGAAATTCAGGGAGGTGGTTTGGATTTTTTTTTTTTTTTTTTTTTTTTGGCAGCTCTTTAAGAAACTCCTTTTTTTTTTTTTTTTTTTGCGGTACACAGGCCTCTCGCCATTGTGGCCTCTCCCGTTGCGAAGCACAGGCTCCGGACACGCAGGCTCAGCGGCCATGGCTCACAGGGCCAGCAGCTCCACGGCATGTGGGATCTTCCCGGACTGGGGCACGAACCCGTGTCCCCTGCATCGGCAGGCGGACTCTCAACCACTGCGCCACCAGGGAAGCCCAGAAACTCCTAATATTTGACAGACAAGTTACTACCTATTCTCATTCTAACCTGCTAAGATAAGAAGAGGTAGAAACTCGGTTTTCCCATTTTATAAAAGGGAATCAGAAGACATGTGGAGGTGAAAGCCTTGTCCTGCCTACTGAACAAGCCAGAGAGAAGCCTCCTATGGCCTGCCTTCCACTCTGATGGGTTCACAGTGGCTGAGGGCAGACACTCTGAGAAGCACCAGACCAGCTGAGGCACCAACTCTAATCTCATTCTCACTTCTGTCCCTTAGCAACCAGGAGTCTGAAAAAGAGCTTTCACTCCACCGTTTCCTCTTCTCTGCTGAAGGTTTGGCCCCTAGAAGCGGAAGGAGGGCTGGGATGGAAACCCACTTCTAGGCCCGCCTGCCTCGGTCACCCCCAGCTTTCGGCCACAGGAGGCAATAATTCTCCTGCTATGCGGCCGGCCTCAGCCACGACACTGGTCAGGCTAGGCATGACGATAGTTACAGAAATATTGGAAACACTCAGAAAATTATAGAGGAGAGCACGTACAGTAAGTACGCGTGTACCCACCACCTAGCAGCGTCACATTCTAACGCTGAGCCATACTTGCTTCAGGTCTTACTCTTCAAGCAGTACAGCAGCACAGACACTGCTGAAGCTCCCCGAGTGCTCCAGCCTGATCCCGTTTCCTTCCTTCCCTCTCTCCTGTTATCCTTGAGGGAACCACTACCCCGAATTCAGTGTTTATTAATCCTATACTTTTGCTTCATAAGTTTGAATCCATAAGCACAGCATAGTGTTGTTTTACAGATCTAAACTTGATACAGACAGTACAGTATTGAATGTATCCTTTCCAAACTAGCCTTTGAGGTTGGGCCTTATGTTTCTGAGATTTGCCCCTGCTGATACACATGGCTCACTTCATTCATTTTGACACTGCATATTTCACTACGTAATGACACCGTGTTTTATTTTCCCATTCTTCAGAGGCTAGACATGTATAAACAATGAAGCAGCGGACATTTCTGCTCAGGTCTCCTGCTGCACAGGTGCAGAAGTTTCTCTGGGTGGGGGGCAGGCCCGTCTTTGACTGTGTGAGGCACTGCAAAACCTCCCAGCGGTTGCATCAATTCCCCACCCCGCCACCCCACTCAGCGGATGCCAGTTCTCACCGCTCGTCATCCTCAGGTACTTGGCATTGCCAGGCTAAATTTACCATTTTTGCCAGTCTGATGGCTGTGAAATGACATTTCATTTCTCAATGTTGGTTTAGTCGGCTCTCCCTGACTACTAATAAATGGAACGTCTTGATTTCGGCTTTTGTCCACCTGGGTTTTCTTTTCTATATAAAGTGGTTGGCGGCTTTCAAATCTATGCAGTAAGTTCTTATGCAGAACCAGGCAGCGTTCTTTACAGCCGCCCCGTCTGTGTTCCTTATTTATAACCAATGACAAACAACCAAATAAAGAACACTATCTTCACCTGGCTGGAGTCACAGGTATAAGCTTCTAGTCTGAATATGTGTCATAAACTCCTAGATAAGTGTTTTTCAAACCAGGGTGTGTGGAACACCCACCCCTCCCCGATCATTCACACTGTTACACATCATTCCATTGTAAACACCTATCAAAATCAGTCATGAAATCAACTGAAGCGGGTCATTCTTTAAAAAACAAAATAGAACATAGTAGAAAATATCTGAGTGCATTGTACACATACAATGTGAAACTTATTTCCTGTGTGTGTGTTTGTGTGTCTGTTGATATCAAAGGCATTTCTGACTGCAAGCTGTGGTCAAAAAACTTCGGAAGCCACTGTCCAAGGTACCCCGGCCCTAACTCCATTCTTTCTCTTTTCTGAGTTATCCTGCAGACCGCTGCCAAATTAACCTGACAAAAATCATTGCTTTTGCCCTGCCACTTCCCTGCTCAAAAACCTTCAATTTTCCGAAGCCTAGGCTCAGTTTCAATTCCTCAGCATGGCACGGAAAGTGCTTACAATATGGCCCCAACCAGAGGGCCAGCTTTCATCAGTGAAGCTTCTACCCAAATCACTATTTACTAAACCCAAGCTGGCCTCCTGACTGCCTGCCCCCAACACTCTTCACGCATTCTGTCTCCACACACCTTTTTCACACCATTCTTCTAACCTGCACGCCCCCCCCCCCAATCCTGTTCCCCACTGCAACAGGACACGCTCGCTAAGTCAAGGTTCAGTTAAAATCACATCCTCTGCTTGAAGTCTTTCTTTTTTTTTTTTTTTTTTTTTTTTTTTTTTGCGGTACACGGGCCTCTCACTGTTGTGGCCTCTCCCGTTGCGGAGCACAGCCTCCGGACGCGCAGGCTCAGCGGCCATGGCTCACGGGCCCAGCCGCTCCGCGGCAGGTGGGATCTTCCCGGACCGGGGCGCGAACCCGTGTCCCCTGCATCGGCAGGCGGACTCCCAACCACTGCGCCACCGGGGAAGCCCTAATGTCTTTCTTGATGGTGCCACAGGGACGTTTAGTGATCTGCTGTCATTCCTGTGAACCTCCGGCACTTTCCATACACCGGCCGAAGACAAGGATGGATTCTTAAAGCATTTTGAATGTCTCCCAGTGTTTAGCACAGGCCCTTGTACATTAAAAACTGTTCGATATGCATTAGATCAACAAAGATTCATTGAGTACTACCTGTGTGCAACAAACTATACTGGGCTCTACTTAATAGATGAGCCACCAGAATAATGGTTTTGGGAAAACAACTTTAATAGTTTAACTGCCAATTTGAAAGCTACCTCGACACATTTACTTAAAAGTATAATATACAAGAAAACACCTTTGACTGCGAAGCTGTGGGACTCAAGGTACTTGACTCTTTCCAGCTACTCCAAAATCGGGAGAAGGGCCCTTCCCCCCTTGTTACGAACGGCTGAAAGAAGAGTTTTACATTTGTTCCCCAAACAATGTTGAATATAGAATCTCATGGGCTCCTCATGGGGTCCCTGTCTTCTAGGCATTACTATGCTCTTTACACAGGAGGAAGAAGCTTGGGGAGAGCCTGGCCTGTCCAAAGTCACAGAAGCAAGTGATAAGGCTGCCCCATGCAGGGAGGCCCCAGAATAGGAAGAAGCTGAGATGGTCCAGAATACCGGGAGGTCTGCAGGACACAGGACTTCCTCTATCACTTTACCTGAGAAAACTGGTCACTTCCTGTAATTCACTACCAACCTGGTGGTGTCCATACGGCCTAGCAAAGTCAGACACCTTCCTCTGGGATCCAGTCAGCTGGGGAATGGTCTTCCACTTTCCTAATGTTCCTGTTTAAGCACAGGGAATACTCAGGAGATGCAGGCTTCAGTTCCAGTTCTGCCAGGTGAGTGAATTCGGATAAGTTGTCAAAGGGAGATAATCAGACCTGAACTGCAAACTTCAAAGGGCAGATGTGGGGATGATATCAGAGATTGGATGGGACAGTACTGTGCAGAGTTAAAAGCACTGTATGAATGTAAGATAGCACTGGTGATGATAGAGGGAAAAGAGACTCCACCGAGAAGATGTCTGCAACTGCACGGACGGCTCCCTCTGATCCAGCAGGTTACCGTCCTTCTTTATATTCCATCCACTTCATTTGACAAGTACCGACTAGGTACCCACTATGTGCAAGACAGTATGTGTACACACAGATGGAGAAGCTGTAGATCCTGGACTTTACGTGGGAGAGAGGCGCACGTTTGTGATACGTGGATAGCGTGGGAGTACTACAAGAGAAGCACCATGGAGCTCGAGAATAAAGGAGTTTGGGTGGGGGATGGGACGGCAGAGAACAGAGACAGCCTCAGAGAGCCTCGGAAGCCACTTCTTCATGTTAACAACAGCACGCTTAGAGGCTCTTCACTTCAGGAAGTGGCCAGTAGCTTTTGCACATTTTTATCTTAAATTTTTTCCTGAGTGAAGGCAAGTCAGTAAATGGGAATAGAGTCCTCATTCATACATTCAGTAAACATTTACTGATTGCCGGGAACAGCGCTAGGGATACACTGGTGACCAAGAGACAGCCTCCGTTTTCAACAGCTCATGGACTAGTGGGCTGGCTGAAAAGTAAGCCAAGAATTCAAGTACAGATGCTAACGGTGGTCAGAGGAGGGGCACCCCACTCAGCTTGGCAGGGTGTGGGGGGCCGTTCAGGGAAGACCCTCAGAGGAGCTGAAGCCTGCCCGGACTCTCTAAGGATGAGTGGATGTTGGCCTGGGGGATGGCGGGTGGGGCGGTGAGGGGAGTAAAGGGCCTTTCGGGCAGGGGAACGGCACGTACAGAGGAGCAGGGGCACGAGAGACCAGGAAAAGCTTAGACACAGGAGTGAAGGGGGTACAGCCAGATCCAGAAGGGCCTTATAAGCCATGGCCCAGAGTTAGGCCTTATAAGCCACGGCCCAGAGTTAGGCCTTTATCCTGAAGACAATGGGGAGGGTATACATGGTGAGAACAGGGGAAAAAAAAAAAAAGAAAAAAGATGTTCCCTGAGGAATACCAATATTTAAGGGGCAGAAGAGCCCAGAAGAGTCAGAAAAAAAAAATAGCATCTGCAGGGTTTCGATTCTTTTCACAACAGGTCTGGGTGACAAAGTATCAGCTGAGCTTATCCATTCCATGTTATAATTGGAGAAAACAAGACAGAGGAAGATCAGATGCCTAACCAGGCCACACTGTGAATGAGGGAACCAGAGCCTGAACTCAGCACTCCAACTGCTACCAATTCATCTGCACTGGCTTTAATTTCCTTCCCTCTGAGTCACACTCCTGAACCTCTGGGTACAGGATGATTTCCTCCAGCAGTGCTCCTTTTTCCTCGTCACGGAAGCCTAAGATCACGATGAAGGTGTGTGGTTCCAAGGAAGGCTACGGGTCCTGAAGACAGCTAAGCAAGATTCAGGTCACTATCCTTAATTCCATTTAATTCTCCCTCCACACCAGAATAAAGACACACACACACACACACACGGGGCGGGGGGGTGACACGGAGGAGGAGGGGTAAGAAAGCAGCACTTGGCTTGGGGCCAAGAGGTGGATCAGTGATCTGAGATGTAAACATCAAATGCCTTCCTCCGAGCAGAGCCCACCACTGGGCCACCTTGCTGAAAAGCAGGTCAGTGGACGGATGGATGAGTAGATGGTACAGGAAGGCAGCAAGTGCCCACTAAACAAACAGGCGGTGGGCGGGCTGCATGCACTGAGGAAGCAGAGAACAAAGACCTCTCACTCTTCATGCAAAGTCCACAGTGTGCAAAGGGCACCAATATTGGACATTTCTCACTGTGACATTTTGAAAGCCCAGCCTAGCCCAGAACAATGGTTACCCTCTGGGGACCATGGGCCGCGTACCCCTAGGCCTTATTCGACGATGGCTGGCATATCCCATGTGCTTGGTGAACTTGACCTTGGGCATCAGCCTCCCATGACGGCTCTACGTCACTCTGGTCTCTTCCCCCACTGAGAATTCCAATCTCGGATGAATGGATGGATTCATTCTGGGAGCAGGAAAACCACTCCAGGAGTGAATCAGAACGACCCAGCCCTGGTCCCCTTGCCAGCCATTGAGCCAGGAACTGAGTGCAATTGTGTGCCCAGGCGCTGGTGCTGTTCCCCTCTCAGGGAGAGAGGGTCAGGGGCCATGCAAGAGATGACGTGGAAGCCCTCTAAGGAGGAAGAGAAAGGAACCTCAGCTTTGAGGGACAAAGCCACCCTTTTGGTTGTGACCCTCAGTCCAAGGAGGTGCCAAGATGTGTGCGTATTGTTAAATTAATTCTACTGGACAAAATCTCAGCTTTGGCTGGGCAGTTACGTGTCAATTTCAATTCTCTCCAGCCTGAAATAGGCTACTAGTTTTTCAGAAAAAAGATTTCTGTAAGACAGGTAGAAACAATGCGTCTCAGATCACCCAGAGAATCCTCTACCTTTAGTGGTCTCTGCTCCACTCTTCTGATTTGTGAAGAAAAGATCGATTCATCCTTAAGAATTGTAAATGCCAGTCCAGGCAATGTAAAGCACCTGTACTGTCTGCTTTTTGAGACATTAGGTAAGAGAACGCCAAAGATTCAAGATGCAGCAGGCAAGAAGACATCTACATCACAAAGTAAAGGGACCCAGGTTGATCCTTTAAGGAAGTAATTCCTCTAGGAAGGGGAATTGAAGGATTGCCACTATGCCCATCACTAACTAGGTTATAACAAGACGCGAAAGTTAGCTTTTTAAGGCTCCAGCCCCCTATCGGCCTCCTGGAGCAAAGGTGGTGGGAAAAGGAGCAGCTCCTGCTGGGGCTTGTTAGGGGATTGCTCGGGGCTGACCCCCACGTGCTGGTGCTGATTGTCTGACATCTGTCGGTCAATCTTCGTCTAAGAAGCAGCGGGGAGGAGGGGACAGAAATGGCTTACATTTTACATTACAGGGCTGTCCCTGACACTGAATGACATCAGCTGTCTGTGGCCAGAGCTTAGTCTCCATTCATGGCCAAATGTGAGCCTGCAAGAGCCTTCCTAAAGAATATTCTACCATTTCACTCATTCATAACTAGCTAACGTGCACTTTTCGTAAAGAGACAGGCTAGACTCTGAGGAGAGAGTGGCAAACATGTACCCTACGCTAACGTAACTTGGATTCCAAAAAGACTGATTCATCTTGTACATCTCCGGGGGTGAATGCATTCATACAAGCACACTTGAGTTGCATGCCCTGAGGTTTGGGTTGTGGATATCTAGGCCCTTAAGCCTGAAGGTAAGGTCCTTTGGGCAAACTGAGTCTTACGACAGAAATCCACCCTTAAACATTATCAAGTGTCTGCTATGAGCCAAGCATCGGACAGCTCCATAGCAACGCACGTGCCAGCTGTGGAGCTGTGACGACTACTCTGAGGCTCCCTGGCTTCTTTTCTCACGGCTTGATAGTTCCCATAACATTTAAGCTTACTTACGTTAATTTAACAGGGAAAGCAATGAGTGGGTAAGGCCCTGGAAAAAAAACTAGTCCAACCCCATAATGGGAGTGCGGGTGGTGGGTAATTCTGGCCTCTTCCGAAAGAGAAGCAAGTTTTGTCTCTTGAAGACTAAGTGGGGCAAAGGCTACTCATCTGAAAGCTAGGGGTCTTGATCCATGAACTGCGCTCAGACGGCCAGAATGAGGGCCACCTGGCAGTGGTGGAGAGATGCCCACGGGGGAGAGAGGAGTGGATATTTCTCAACGGATATTTAGGAAAGGAGGTAACAGGGGCGTCCCTCACTTCACGCAGCTGAGAGAAGACGGACGGGACCAGCACCTTGGAACAGAGTCAGGAAAGAGACGCGGGATCCCACTCTAAAGGAATCGCCTGCTCCACCTCCCGGTGAGGCCTGCCGAGAGCTGGAGCCTCCAGGAAAGCACCAGAGGAAGGCCCCTTGAACGACCCCAAGGGCTGGGGCCAAGCGGGCCCTGCTCCGGGGCGGAGGGTCCGCGGGCAGCGCGGGCCAAGGGACTCTCAAGTCGGACGGACGCAGGGCAAAGCGCATTGCAGGCCGGGGGCTCCAGCTGCCCCCGCCGCCTGGGCCCCACTCACCAGCTCATGGTCCCGAACCTGGCCCTGCCGTCGGGGTCCTCAGCTGCAACTCGGTCCTGGGGGATCGCTTCCGGATTCAGCCAGTCTCCAGGAAGTGACGTGGGCCCCGCCCCCCTCTGCCAGGAAGAGGCGGGCCGGGAGGGCGGGGCCAGACTCATTAACCTTAACGCTGCCGCTTGCTTTCGCGGAGTTGCCCTGGCCCGCGACCCTGGCGCCTAGGCTTAGGGGCTCCAGAGGACTTAGCCTGTGGCGGGGGCATGAGGACCCCTGGGTGCGTTTTGTGCCTTAAACGCTGACTTGGTAAAATTCTCCTCCACGGACTACACGTGTTGCTTAACCGGGGATTGCCTTAGTTTTTCAGTTTGTAAAGAGATTTCTCATCCAGGGACAGTAGCAGTAATTAGTTGTCTAGCGGGGGCAGGGGGGAAAGGAGCGATGAAGGAGTGGGTGTGAGGGAGACTTACATTCACTGTACGGTCTTTTGTATCTTTTAAATTTTGTACCCTGTACATAGTTACCTGTTACAAAGAAACAAATGGATCTTTTCGCTCCTCCAAAATGGCACAGGGCTCTGAATAGAAAATAGAATAGTGCTTTTCAGGTTGGAATGTTCTGTGGATTTACTCAACAAAAGAGGACAAAGAGTAAGGGTTGCTCCCAGTCTCGCAGTCTTCTAGTCTTCCCTCTGTGCTCGGCACTACAGAACCCAAATGATGTGAATGGTTCCATTTTTATGCTCATTCATTTAACACATATTCATTGGGCTCCTACAATGTGCCAGGCACTGAGCTAACTTCAAGGATACAACCATGAAAAAGCAGTACGGATCCTGCCCTTATGCCCTCCCAGGGCTACTTACCTGGAGAGAGAGATAAACAGGCAACAAAGTAATAATATATGATGGGAAAGAAAGTGCTGTGGTAGCCTGTAAGGCCCCCCCCACCCCCAAACTGCACATGGAGTTTTAGTGAAGGCTTCTGGGAGGAGCCAATGCGTAAGCCACATCCTGAAGGCAAATCAGGCTGGCCCGGTGAGTCTGAGGGGAGGGCTGGGGAGGGTCCAGGCAGAGGGAACCTATGGTAAATGAGAAGAGGACTGAGTTCCAGGCAAGCAGCTCCCTTGCCGTGGGTCCTTCCAAAATCCCTCCTAAACTGTTCTGGGCCAAGTTGACTTCCTCACCCTCCAAAACCTCCCTGCCTTAGAAGAGAGAGCAGGAGGCAGTGAGGCTGCTGGTAACTGCTGGACACCCAAGGGCCTTCTCTCTAAGAATTCTGCTTCAAATGGGCTTTAGTGTTATAAAGGATGCTTGGGGAGTAGTTAAGCTGATGAACTAGAGCAAAGCAATGTATAGTTTGTTCTGACCTCCCAGGGCAGGGTGGAGGGCTTGGCCAGGGGGAATGGGGGAGCTCAGAAAATTGTCCAGGGGAAGTAGTCTCTCATTTATATTCTCTATTTCCATTCTTGAGTGGGCCCCCAAGCACATCACACAGATCCGCTTCATCACCATTGTTACTCCTCAGGAAACAGGCCAAAATGAGCACTAGAGCAGCCTTGAAGAGGAAAGAGGAAGAAGAGAAGTCACCAAAGGGCAGCTGGGGCAGAGAGTGTGGGCAAAGGGAGGGACAGTCCTTGCTGCTTTGCACAGGGTGTGATACATGGACGGAGGGTGCAATGTGTTTATGGAATTTCAGCGCCTGTGGATGGCTTCCCCACCTGCTTCCTCCTTTCCCCCTACGCTGTCTCCCCTAGTTATTGCCCCACAGTGCTAAAGAATTTCCAAGTATTAACCTAGGCAACCGCCATAACCCAGGGCAAGTCTGTTTCAGGGCTGTGGGGTGGAAACCACATCCTGCAGGGCAAGAATGATGAATTCTAGATTAAGAATCTGGAGGAGTACTGGGCTCTAGTTCTTTAACCCTACAGCTGACAAGTCCCATCTCCTTTCTGGGCCTTGGTCCCCTCATTTAAAAGATGAGTGGATGGATCACATCACCAAAGTCTCCAATGGTTTGAGAATCTAAGTCAACTCTCTTGTTGACTCCAGAGGCCCTCAGGAAACAGGAGAACGGGGAAGGCATGTGAGATGGGGCCCAAATAGAGAGGCAAACCCAGAGAAGTGAGCTGGTCTGAGGGATCATGGATGTCTTGGAATGAAGCCAAACATGTACCTTCTGGGATGGAAGGATTCAGACTGAGGCCCTACTAAGGCTGTGCTGCTTACTTTCAACCCCAAACCTTTCATGTAGCCAGCAGGACTTTTGAGGGGACTAGGAAGAGTGCTGGCTTCCTGGGCGTCTGTAAGGAGAGTGCCTGCTCTGAGCTGAGCTCCATCTCCTTACCTGTGGCTCATTGGCTCAGCTTGAGGCCTACTGGGCTGAGGTTGGATGCTGGGCTGAGGCAGGCATCCTGCTATCCTGTGGACGCACAGGCTTCCCTCCGTGAGTGTGGCATGCCATGTATTGATTCCCGGGGAGCTGAGCGTGAGGAAGCACAAACACTTCCCACTGTTGGGGAAAACTCAGGGGCAGGGTCTCTAGACCCAGGGCTGGGAGCTATGTCTTTCTCTTCCGTAACCAAAGGGCAGCACAATACAGGTTGACCCTTCAGCGGGTGGGGTGGAATAGAATACAAGCGCATTCTAAGTGGAAGCAGAGAGTGGAGCAGCTTTGGGTAGAGGTAGATGCTCCTGGTTTCAAGCCTGGTGACTACTGCTTTCTCCCCAGAAGCCTAAGCCGGAAGTTTAATGAGTGTTCAGGTGGCAGAGATCTACTTTAGCGGACAAAGCTATTTACCAGAGGGAAAGGAGTTGAAGAACTACCAGCTCTGCCATCAGACCCCTGACTTCTCTTTGGAGCTTTTCACGCAGTAATTGGTAAGCAGCTGCTCCCCATTGACCCTCATCTCTGAGCTTGTCATATACTTCCTCTCCCAGCTTCCCCACACAGACATCTAGGGCGTGCTGGAGTGCTGTGCTGAGGATGCTGGGAAATCTTCTACTGATGGGGAAACTCTGTGATCGATTAGCCATGTCTGCCATGGATGAGTAAGGGCAATGTGACGGTATACATTCCAGTTTGTTATTTTGTTGTTATTATTTTTATGAGTGAATTGAGCGCTCACGCTGTGGCAGGCCGTATTCTAAGCGGTTCCTGTTTAATGTTTACAATGACTCTAGGAGGTAGGTACTGTTATTATTATTAGCGTGAAGCTAATAATAAGTAGCAAAATGGGGAATCCAACGTGGGCAACCTGGCCCATGGCCGGGCTGGGGTGAAGGGAGGGGGCAGCACATGACCACACACCTCACTAACAAAAGATCTGGCCCTCCGCCTCGGCCTGGGAGCTTTTATACGCTTCCTCCAGTTTGGAGCACTCAGGACCAGCAGGTGGCAGCTCCTCGCAGGGTGAGAGGAAAGGGCCGATCCCAGCTTGGCATGGGAGTCCTTCAGGGATCGGACAGCCCAGACATCGAGGAAAGCAAGAACGAATGAGGGTGCGGAGGAAGGCTAGCCAAGGGGCCCAGAGGAGGAGGGACCGAGCCTCAGACCCACAGGGAGCTGCCACGGCCAGTGCTTTAGTTCCATCCGCAGCGCGAGTCTCTCAGCTTGCATTTCATGGTGCCTGCTGTGGGCTTTTTTTTCCTCCACTCTGGGAGAATGACTAACTTTAAGGACTAAAAAAAAAAGTGTTTTGATTACACTGCCTTTTTACCAACTGGGAGCATTAGTCACCGTGGATTGCTGCAGATAACGGGGAAGGCAAGCAGCATCCCCCTCCTCCCCCTCCTGCTCCCTGATTAGCTCACAGAAGCCAGGCAGGAGACGCGAGTGAGGGAGAGAGAGAGAGCACACCAGGAGGGAAAACAATCCCCCCTGGACAGCACATGCCCCAGGCATCAGTCCAAGGGATGCTCTGTCAAGCCTGGGCAGCCCCCTGACGACTTGCCCCACAGTAGGAGGTGCCCACTGGAAAGAGAACTCGTGGGAGGAACACTGAGCCCAATGCTCCCGCGGTCCAAGTTGGCTTTGGGTGGCCTGTTCCTCCAGGTGGGTCCACCAAGGGGAAGTCAGAGGAAGTCCCTGAAGATGTGGCTCCTGAGGTGGGGCGCTGGTGGCTGAAAAGGAGGAGGGAGATCACAGTGGAGTCATCGTGGCTGTGATGTGGGGCTGGTACCCAGGCCATGGTGGGGTAAAGAAATGCCTTAGGGCTGGCATCCTCAGGGCTCGGATTGGGGTTGAGAAGTTCCTGCAGGTGGGGATGGTACCCACTTTCCACGCTCCACACTTCACCATTCTCTTTTCTTCTCCATCCTCAAGGGGGCGGTATCTAGTACTTTGGCCTCATCTTTCTATCCAAAGTGGCCTTTGTACCTGCTATGGTGCTGGTAGGGCAGGAGAGCTAAGGCGCTCTCCTGGTCTGGCCTGTTGGCCAGGGTGCCAGAGATGGGAGCTCTTTGCCTGGTTGGGGAAGAGAAATAGGGAGGGATGACGCTGGGCTGTGTCAGGGACTGGCTGGCCCTGTGAATCCTGTTTTCTCTGCCCAGCCCTGCAGCCCATTCTCCCCAGCAGTGTTGTTCCACCCTAGGAAGAAGTCACTGCTCTGAGTGGCCCTAGTAGGTCACTCATGGATATCTGTGTGAAGAATTCCAAGGGTCAGGACAGATTAGCCTTGGACTCTAACAGTAAAGAAAAAAGAAATTTTATTTCTCCATCTCTCAAGATCAAAGTACTTCATCTTGATTTTGCTACTGCTGATTCTCTTTTACTTTTTAATTTTTTTTTAGATTTATTTTTGGCTGCTTTGGGTCTTCGTTGCTGTGCACGGGCTTTCTCTAGTTGCGGCGAGGGGGGCTACTCTTTGTTGCAGTGCACGGGGCTTCTCACTGCAGTGGCTTCTCTTGTTGCGGAGCATGGGCTCTAGGCTTGCGGGCTCCATAGTTGTGGCTCTCGGGCTCTAGAGTGCAGGCTCAGTAGTTGTGGCGCGTGGGCTTAGTTGCTCCGCAGCACGTGGGATCTTCCCGGACCAGGGCTCAAACCCGTGTCCCCTGCATTGGCAGGCAGATCCTTAACCACTGTGCCACCAGGGAAACCCGTGATTCTCTTTTAAAAAGAAAACATCCACAGGTGTCTGGTGTTCACTGATCTCAAAAAGCGTATATGGCACCACCTTAGAGCAAACGGGGTTAAAAGACGGAGAAGGCCTGGGAGAAATCACCCTCAGCCCCCAGGGCCATCAATGCAATAGGAGATGTCCAGGTGCCAGGGTTGCTGTGTAGTTAGTCCCATCAGCTCTGGCCTGTCTCTTCAGTCTCTGCTCCCCTGAGTGTCTTACAACTGGCCTCTGGATGCTCCCAAGCCCCATTCTCTGCCCTCGGAAGTTTCCCATAATAGTAACTACCATTGACATTTAGTGGCACTGGGTTAAGCATTTGGCATGTATTAGATAATGCCTTTTTCACAGTAACTTGATGAGGAGGCTCCTCTGATTATCTCCTTTTTATTGATGAGGAAACCGAGGCTGAAAGGATTGCCCAACGTCGTAGAGTCGGCCAAGTGAGAACGACAGGTTTTTAAAACCCAGGCTGTGTAAACTGCCTCGGAGTAGAAAAGAAAGTAGCAAAAGGTCAGGGAGCTGGCATTTATGGGAGACCTACTTTCACAAGTCATCTCGTTTGCCTCTTCCCTGAAGGAGGACTGTGAGGCTTGGAGGGCTTGACCCCAGGAAAGCTTGGGCTGAATGTCAAACTGAAGTCCTAGCTGCAAAGCCCGTGCTCCAGCCGTGGTGCCGTCCCGTGGTCAGCTTGCAGCTGCGGGAGGGTACCCACTGGGGACAGTATAGGGGGGACAGGCTTTGAGATGATTGTGGGCGATAGAGTGGCCTCCAGACTTTTGTCCCCTGGCTGGGATGGCCACCCATTCCCAACTGTAGCCACAGGGCCTCCCAGGTGGGCACAGCCCCCAGGAGAGCATGGCTTTAGTGGGGAATCCTTGCAGCTCCTATAGGTGGCAAAGAACAGATCTGGGGGGATGGGGAGGATTGCCCTAGCCTGACCTCGCTCCAGGCCTGGCTGCCAGCATCCACCCCCTGCTGCTGTGGCCGAGACAGCCCCCAGACACAGGCAGGGCAGGTGGCAATTATCCCTGGGCACTGATTACACCACAGGGCCGTCCAGAGCCCCAAATAGCAGCTCAGCCTGACACAGGAGTGGGGGAGGAGAAGGGTCCCTCTGGGGAAGAAGGTGCAGGATTGAGAGGGTGCATATGGGGTGGATGTATTTGGAAGGACAGTGGGGTGGGGGAGGAGCTCACCATGTCAAGGCTTCTGCCTTTCGGGCAGGCGAGGGCCATCAAGGAAAAGAAAGAGGTCCCCGCTGCTGCAGGCCGACCCAGAGGAATTAGATGGGGCAGACGCCACTACTCCAGCCTTCCTGAGGGTAAATCTGGTCACCCGAGAAGGTGGTACCCAGCATGAGCGGGGACGTAGAGGGGGTCTCCCAGCATAGGAGGAGCCAGTGGCACCACTGAGGCCAGACCAGCTGCCCACCTCCAGCCCTGACCCGCGGCACCTCTGGATTGATCAGCAAAGGACCCCCAAAGAAGGCACACAGGGAAGGGAAGGGAGGCTAAGTGAGTGCGAGGAGGGGGTCGGGGGCACAGACTCCCCAAACCCCACAGGGCCAGGCCAAGGTCTGTGTGCAGTACAGGTCTTAGACCCTCCTCCAGCCATCCCTTGCCTCACATGGGACTGCAACTTCCCGGGCCCCACGGACCCCCCCTCAGGGTGATCTTCAACCAGAAGTAAAACCAGGTGGCCGCAGGCCTCAGAGGCCGGGCTCCAGGAGCCGGTGCCATGGGGCGCCCCGCAAGAAGAGGCTCCCCGCCCCTCCGTGTCTAACTGCCTTCCCTCTGCCCAAGCCGCTGCCTCTGGACCTCTCTGAGGTGTCACAGAAGGCTTGAGACCTGCGGGGCCAGCAGCTCTCCACAGCGAGGGCTGAGCAGGATGGGGGTGGCGGGAGAACCCAGTTTCTCAAGCAAGTCAAGGGAAAGTCAGGCGGCTGGACCCTGAAGGCGCTTGGGTGCAGTGAGCTGCAGCTTCCTTTGGGGGCCTCTCAGATCCGCCGCCCCCAGCCCTGGATCTGGCATCTTTAGAGGCTTGCTTGATGCAGCAGCATGAGTGCCCAGAATGGCTGAATGGGAGGAGCGTGAAAACAAAATAGAAAAAGAGCAATATATTCCCCAGCATGTACCCCATTTTCCTTCCTGTATAAGTATAGGTTCCTCTGTGTTTATCTCCCCCACCCCGTACACACACGTTGAGAGTCTGCAACCATTGCGGCCTCCCTCCCTGTCGGCCCCGGGGGCTGAGCTGCCGGTCCTTCCCCCACACCCAGGAGCTACAGCTAAGGGAAAACCAGGGCAGAGTTCTTCCCAATATATGCCACTCTGGGGACAAGGCCAGGCAGAACCTGGTTTCCCAGAAGCCCTTGATTGTTGCTGGTTTTTTGGGGGGTTTTTTGGTGGGTGGGTGGGGTCTCTTGGACCCTCCGTGCCCAGCGTCTGCACTCCTTCCTTCCAACCTGTGGGACCCAGTACCCATCTGGCAGCACCTGCTCGAGGGCCACCTGTGAGTCCTCCAGGCGCAGGTCAGAGAAGGAGGCTGTCAGTGGCTCCAAAGCACCTCTCCCAGCAACTCTGCTAATCCAAATAAGATAGGGAAAAGGCAGTGGGAGGAAATGATAGTTTCATGGTTATTTTCAGAAAGGAAACAAAAAAAAAAAGATGCAAACAGGAGCACACCCTGCATTTTGGTGCAAAATCTAGGAGTCTTGGGGAAAAAGAACCTACAGTTCTTCTTTCTTGTCCTTTCACCAGATGCCGGGGAAGGGCTGCCAGGGCTGCTGGGGACCTTGAGCTGCTTTCGTTCAGGGGGAAAGGGAGGTGAGGAGCTTAGGGAGGAGCCTGCAAAGACCCTTCTGATAAAGGCAGGCTGGGGGAAGCTGAGGCATGTCTGTCTTGTGGGCAGCCAGGGGCCCACCCTTTTGGGGGTGGAGGAGTTGGAGGGATGGGGTGGAGGAGCGAGTGGAGAACTGGGAAATTCTGGAGCTGATGCTTGTAAAGCGCAGTGGCATGTGTAGGATCGGTGGGCTGGGAGGGTGTGTTCTAGGAGCACAGCGCAGAAAGAGAAATCGAGAGGGGGAGGGAGGGCAGGAGAGACTGCTTGCGGGAGAATTGAGTGAGGCCACTGTGAGCATGTGTGCAGGGCGCGTACAAAGAGGGGAGCCCCCCCGCCGCACACATACCCCCCTCTGCCCTGCCGCCACTGGGCTGCACACAGAAGGGACCGCTGAGGGCCCCGCCAGCTCCAGAATGCTGCGTGAACAGAGGCCAGAGCCCATCTTCTGGTCCCCAGAGGGAAACTGGGCTTTGCTCTGTAACCTCTGGGGTTCCCTGGACGATGCAGGGGGAATGCAGAGGGAAGTGGTGACCTGAACCTCTGGTGGAGGCGTGGGATGGGGTGGTGTCTGGAGGCCTGTTCTTGGATATGTTTGGAGATTTCTATAAGAAAGTCTGGAGAGACTCAAGGGTAGGGCGATGTGGATGGGAGAGAGGTGGGAGCCAAGGAGAGAGCTGCTGAGAGAAGGCTGGTGTGCCAAGGATGGGGAAGAAGCGAGCTAAGAATCCCAAGTGGGTGCATATGAGGTGCTGTTCTCAGAGTAGGGGCGAGGAAGAGCTGAGAATGAGCAGACCTAAGAGAACCGGAAGAGGACCTTGGGAAATCGGCTGGCCCAGGGTCCTGCCTGAGGCAGGCGAGGTATTATTATCCCCATTTCAGAGGTGTGTCATCTGAGGCCCAGAGAGGTTAGTTGCTGCATCCAAGTTTCCGTGAGTACTCAGAGAAGACGCTGCAGGGGAGAGCTGGGCAGGAAGCAAACTTAGGCGATCTGTTGGGTGGTCAAATGGGTGATGGAGGGGTCTATGGTGCTGACATAGGGGGACCCACCAGGTATCGTTCCAGGGAAGACAAAGGTAGGCTGAACATCAGGAAAATCCCAGTCCCAGGAGGCCCGTAGGGCCTCGGATTCTCCTTACGTGGGAGGGATGCCTCGTCCCTCCCAGCCTGCTAAACCAGACCAAGCCCTGGGACCTGGGAGAGTTGGGGAGGAGGTGGAGGTGATGACTCAACCCATCCGACACAGGCTTGACCCAGGGGTGGTTGGGAAACCCAGCAGATGCTCCAGTGGGGTGAGGGGTGGAATAAATAGGTGATGTTTAGATAAGGGAGAGAGGGTGTGCCGGCTGGGAGGTGCTGCTGGTTCCGGGCAGCCTGTTAGGAGGAGGATGGGCTTTGGGCTTTGTGGTTGGAAAGAAGGAATGAGGTTCCAGAACCTCCTGAGAGGTCTTTCCCGGTAGGAGAGGCAGAGGCTCAGGTGGTGGGTTTGGGGCTAAAATCCAAAAATGGAGGACTCCCAGCAGTGTGAGTCTTCAGGGTGGAGACCCAGAGTCAGAGCTTCTGAGCCCTCCAGGTCCTGCTGCTCCCTCAGCGGGGCAGTGGCTCCTGCCAGGAGCCGGCCAGCCTCCGGGGCCTTCCAGTCCATGGGTGGGAGGCTGACCATCCACGCCCCTCAGGCCACTCTGAGAGCATTTGGATTGAATGGAACCCCAAACCAGGGGACCTCACTAAATGCCAGTTTTTACGCACTTTGCAGGCAAATAAGGGAGAGAAAGCGTTAAAAAGCACATTCCCCAAACAATCACAGCCGCAGAACATTCCCCCACCACAGACACAGGCCAGAAGGAACTATAGTCAGGGAACAGAGGGCCCAGGGAGCCAGTGGGGCTGGAGAGAGGCCGGAAAGTCTGAGCAGCAGGAAGCAGAATCATTACATTCGGGCCCAGGAGGCCAGGAGCAGAGGTCTCTCCCGCGTCCTGCCGTCCTGCCGCCGTAGGCTCTGGCTCAGCCCCGCTGTGGGGAGGTGAAGGGGTGGGTCTTGTGTGTACTGTGTGCGGGTCCCAGAACATCAGAGCTGGGGGTGCTGTATGGATCTTCCACCAGCACCACTCACTTTCCTGCTAGGACTTTAAGACCCAGAGGGGCACTGTGACTTGCAGGCATCGTACAAGTTTGTGCTAATCTCAGAGTCAAGACCAACAGCCAGATCGCCTGACTCCTGATGCAGTGGAGCCCAGAGGTGTACAGTTGTTTGACGATATAGATTCTCATTGGATGTAGATTTCAGCGCCCCAAGACCCAGAAGTTTCTGTGAAGCAGGGACCATTCCTGAGCTTGTCGTCTCTGAGCCATCTGGACCCTGTGTGTTTTCCTCACCTGATCTAGTAGGGAGAGCTCAGACCTAGCTCCTAGCTCTGCCGGGAACATCAGCCCGGAATATTCACCTGTCAAAGGAGAAAAGCATCCCTCAACAGTCTTCTTCAGGTTTCTGGGACAGAATAGCTCTTTTTCACAATTTTACATAGCAGCACATCTGCTCAACAGCCCTGTGGAGAGTAGGGGCATTAACTCCATTGTACAGACGGGAGAACAGAGGCTCAGCCAAGTTCCAAGATTGACCTATGGTCTAACACAGAGGGAAAGGCAATGCTAGGGCTGAAGCTATGCCTTTGGTCTTTTGGCTGAGAGCCTGAGCTCTTCCAACAGCAGCAAAGGAGAAGCAGGTGGGTGGGCTGAGAAGGGGGAAGGCAGAGGTCCGTCCATGTCTGGAATTGTGGAAGCTGAACTCTAAGTGCCCAAAAGAAAGAGGGTGTGGGGCGGTCTTTGCTCCCAGCTTACCATCTCAGATTCTGGGCTGAGGAGCAGGCAGGGAGGTCAGCAGGAGGGATGCTCTGCACGGACCGAGGAGAATCAGAAGATGGAACCCCCATCCTAACCCCTCCCCCCAGCGCCAGAAATGGCTGCCCTGTAGCAAGAAGTAGCAACCAGAATGTAACATAGGGAAGTGTCATCTGGGTTGGACAACCTCCACCAAGCCAGCTGGGCCTGCTCCAGAGATTCCAAGCTGCTATGTTGTTTCCTGGGGCCTGTGGGCCACTGGAATTTTCTCTTCCTCTTTGGGGAAAAGGACAAGAGAGTGAGCAGCCCTACAGGCCACCAGGTGAGCATCCCAGGTAGATCCACTCTACCTAGAGTCCAATGGGATAATTCACAAGAGACCTTAGCACAGCACTTGGCAGGTAGTAAGTTCTCAGTACCTGTGGGGTTTCATTATTATTGTGGGACCTGGGAGAGGACTTTCTAAGATCCCCCAGGAAGTTTCCCTCAACCCACCCTACCTCCCCCGCCTCCCACTAGGCTCTGATTTAGGTGCCTTACTATCAGGAACCACCATCACATGACACCAGGCCCCATTTATTGAAATAGTCTGTTTATGCATCTGCCTCTCCCTTGACAGAATGGAAGATCCTTGAGGGTAGGGTCAGTGTCCTGTGCATGTTTGTCTTTGTACTGCCTGCTGTTTCCCTCCCCTCCCCGGGGCAGGCCCTGGACCTGCTTTTAATACAGTTTTGCTAAATTAATGGATAAATGAATAGATGCAAAGAAGCTCTGGATGATGCCAAGTTGCCACAGAAAGACAGAGACTGATGGGGGCTTTTGGAAAGACACGAAGTGGAAGACCAAAGAAAAGGCAAGGGGAAGACATTTTTCTTCTCCAGAATGAAACTGCTCAGACAAGTGTATAGAAATGATGCTCCAAGACTAAGATTTGCAACAATCCAGGGAGCTGCAGCTTGTGGATGGGAAGATTGTGGATGAAGTGATTTCAGGAATGTCCCATCGTACACGTTCAGGGCTGGGGTAAGAATAGGATCCTATCAGAGGAACGTGGCCATCCACCAGCTCTTTGCCAAGGCAGGAGACATGGCCAATGCAGCCACAGCAGGAGGGAGCTGCCTTTGCAGGAGCAGTTTCTGAGACATGAGGCCACGGGAGGTTCCCACTCTCAGGTTGGGCAGCAGGAACGGTCATCCATCTTGTTAGGAGCTTGCCACCAAGGCAGACGGCAACGGGAAGAGAAAGGGTTCACGGGCTTTGGTTCCCAAGGGAGGCAGTTCTGTCTCTCTGTGGACAAGCTGGAGTTTAGGAGGCATTGGTGGCCTCTGAGAGGACGTGGAAGAAAGTTTAAGAAGACTGCAGTCAGGGAGATGAAGAAGCCAAGCAGGGGAAGGGGGGTTTGAAGGCTGAAAGGAGAGGCAGCCTGGGCAGAGGGAGAGGACATCCAGGCACAGGTTGTGGCTCTCCCCAGGGGCTCGGTGGCGGGTTTGGGGGGGGCTCTCCCTGACCATGAGGCTTCAGATTGTGTTTGCTTTCTCTGTGATCTGGTCCCACACTACCTCTCTGACTTCTTCCTATGGCTGACCCCTTGCCTCACTCCTTTCCAGACACTCTGGCTCCACGTGATTCCTTGAATAGCCCAAGAACACCATCACCAGGACCTTTACACTCTCCAGCCCCTCTCTGCCCAGAGCGCTCTTGCCCAGAGGCCCCTGTGTGGCCAGCTGTGTCACCTCCTGCATCTGTGCACAGAGGCCCCTTCCCCGTGAGGCTGTACTGGACCACCCCGTAATGTATGGTAACCTGCTCGTCAGCACTCCTCCTTCCTCTGCTGCATTCTTCTCTGCGATATAGATCACAGTCTGACATAATATGTATTTGCTTGTTTGTCTTTTACCTGTTTCTGCCCTGGAGAAGAGAATCTTTGAGAATGGAGGGATTTTTGTTGTTCACGGCTCTATCCTTCCATAAATATTTATTAAATAAATGAAGCAATCAGCACCTTCTTATGGGACCCTCCACTGATAGTCTGGATCTGAAATCCTGGCTCTGCCTTTACTGGATGTGTGATCTTGGACAAGCCATGGGACCTCTGGAGGTCTCTATTTCCCTACCTGAAAAGGAGTGTTGGACTAAATTGCCTCTCAGGGTCCCCTGTGACTCTACAAATCTAGGGGAACCCACCCAGGGGGGTGGGATGAGGTAAGGGCCCTGACATCCCTGATTCTCTCATAGAACATCACTGCCATTAAAGCCTTAGATGGCACTTCTGCTCCCAGACTAGGGTTGGGGGTGGCAGTGCCACCAGCCCTGGGGCTGGAAGCTGAGAACTGGCCAGAAGGCTAAGGTCAAGGACTGATGACTAAGAACAAGTCTCAGATCCAGGGTGAGGGACTGTTGGGGAAGAGCTGGGGCTGTTGCATTTTATTTAAATCCCTGGTGAGGATCAGGAAGCAGGCAATAGCTCAATGACACATTAATTAACTTTGCAGATGATACTGGATCAGGAAGGTGTTACATCCACCCATCTAAGTGAGAGAGACAAAAGGACCTGGGAAGGGGTCAGGAACCAGGTCAAGAAATGGCAACAATGAGAAGCAGCTGTGGCCAAGAGGGGACAGGACTTGTGTCCTCTGGTCAGATTGGGGGTGGAGAGGATCCATTTTCAGAATACAGATGTCCAGTGGATGGCTGGGGTTGGGAGTGGTCGTGAGGACTGCAAGTTCCTCTGGCCGTCTTTGAACCGGTGTACCCATCCCTGGTGGAGCCAGAGCCCTCTTTCTCACATCTGGGTTTGGAGGATGGGGAAAGGGGGCAGGGGCAAGGGACAAGGAAGATGAGTAACGTTTATGGAGCACCCACACTGAATCAGGCACCATACACATCACTTCTTTTGAAACCCACAAGAGTAATGATCAGATGGGAGGAAAGTGACATCCAGAGAGACTAAGAAACCTGTTGACAGTCACACTGCAAGAAAGTGGCAAGAGGTGGGATTCAGATCTAGGATGGAGGTGGTGATTCCAAAGCAGGTTAAGGGCCCCAAAGGAAAATCTGGAGTAGCTGCTGGGTTATCAAACTGCCTCTCAATTTTCAGGACAGAGACCTGAGTAAGTAACAAGTGCCCCCAAGAAAGCTTTCCTTAGTACCCTAGGGTCATGCAGGAACCAGAAAATTTTCTGCTTTCCTGCTCAGATGGCCTGACCTTCCTAAGTAGTTGGGAGAAGGGAACAAGGAAGACTGGAAGAACTCTGGGCACCTGGAGGGGAAAAACCCTCGGGAGTAAAAGCGCCAGAGCTCTTGCAGCCTGTCTTTGAGAAGAAGCCAACGTTCCTGGGGGCCCAGTTCTGTTCTGGTCACTAATCTCCCTCCCTTTGGTGGAGACAAGGACCTGATGCATTCTGGGTAAGCGGTCAAGCCCTGGCGTGAAGCACCCCAGAGAACGCAGGGCCACAGACAAAGGTAACTTCCCCCATGGAGGGCTGGGCTGTCTCCAGCCTCAGGGGCGTTAAGCCATCTCTTTTCCTCCAGGGAGCTGAGAGATGGAAGCATTCCTGAGCCTCTCGCTGGGAACTCAGTGGGTGACCCCAAAGGGGACTCAAGTCTGCTGTTGGCCGGATTAGAAAAGAGCATCTGTTTTTGGTTGGGTCATGATGCTACTGTGAAAGGTCCAAGGTAGAGACGGCTGCAGGCCCTGGGCAGGCCTCATGGGGAGAGCCACCTGAAGGACTAGCGATCACGCTCCATGCAAATGAGAGAACATCACTGGAGTGATGATGGAAATGGAGGGTTGTAGAGTCCTGGAGGCCCCCAGGAATGGGTAAAGGAGGAGACTGTAGGAGCAGAGTGGGGTGCCTGAGGTCCAGGAAAGGCATTCCAAGGCCCAGAGATTGCCTTCTTTGTCCTTCATCCAGAGACCTTGAGAGCGGAGCAGGATCTCAGTAAACCAGCCCCATGTCCTTTTAAGTAGCCGGCACCGTCTAGAACCTTGTATTCTCTAATTCTTGTTTGCGGCTTTGCGTCCATGATCTGTTTGCATTACCTCCTTAGTAAGATTGCTCGGAAACCTTTCTTCTAGCCATCTGTGTGTTTGCCAGAAAGGAAGACATAGTTTTTTCATGCCCAGGTCAGTGGGCAGAGGAGCGCTGTGCCCCTGGTAGCCAGCAGGGGCAGCGGCAGGGACGACCCCAATTCCAGAGCCCAGATGAAGCAGTCGTGATGAGGATGGGGAATGAGGATCCCAGGCAGGAGAGTCAGGGCCTGGTCCCTTCCTGCTTGGGCATGGACACGTCAGAGACTTTAGCACAAGTTGGGGAAAGCCCCGTGACACCGTCCCCAACCCTGGCCCACCTCTGTTCTTGTAGAGGGTTGCGAAAATGATCATCGTGGAAAATATTAGAGGTGGCATGGATGGTAAACTTCAAGCAAAAGGAGCGGTGAAATTTCAAGACCTGGGATGCTGGGAGAAGCTGACGAGGCCAGACATGTTCCAGGCCTTCTTAGATGACTGATGGGGGAGTGATCATGTCCTCAGGGCTGTCCCAGGGACTGCTGTGACCAAGGGGCTCCAAGCGTCACTCAGATCTTCCCCCTTCTTTTGGAGACCTCATTCCTCTCCACACAAAAAGCGGGTTTTCTAAAAAGAACCACTTGAGATAGATTTAGGATTCTGACCTATTTTTAAAACCCCATGGCACCTTTTAGAAAGTCATTTTCCCCTAGTCGTTAAGGTTTTTGCCAGTATGATTTCTAGTCTTTGGGACACACAGAGGTCTCCTACTTTCCCCGGGTTTATTATTCCAGGACACAAGGGGAGCTGATCAAGGCTGGGAAAAGGCAGCTCACAACCCCCTCATCTATGGCAAGCAAATTCTGGACTAGCAAAAGGGGATCAGTAACGATTGGCCATAGCTACTGCCTACATTCACCGGAATCCATCTTCCTATTCCTTTTTATATACTTGTGAATAATACATACACACACACACACACACACACACATACACACTCACTCACCACCACCTCACCACCACCACCACAACCACCACCATATAAAAATATAAGTAAGCTATTCCTTGCCCCCAGTTCTCACAAAGTATCTTCTCATTTGTATCCAATTCCATTTTACTGAGTACAATTTTGCAAAGAGTCATCACCTTCTGTAGGCCACTCTGGAGGGGTATGTGCATGGGGGGAGGGCATCCTTTCATTCACCCCCAAACAACTTAAGGTTTCCACACTTTTATGCCTGATCTTGTTCCTAGGCCTCTTCTTTGCAAAGCCTCCCTTGATTCCTTCTCATGATAGCCCCATCCAGGCCTTTCCTCTACCATACCCCCACTTCACCCCTAAGTTTCAGGGTTGAATCTCCTCTCCCCATATTTACAAAACCCAGGCAGGTTGGGTTGCTGGTGTGATGCTGTCTGGGGCACCTTGTAGATAGCTACAAGGTGTGAATCAGAGATTACACCACACAGGGCTGGTGCCAGCCAGGCGGGCTGCCATATTGCCAAGTAACCCAGTGGTTGAACAAGGATGGGTTGAGCAATATGCACCAATGAGAAGTGAGTTTATTAATCATGCCGCATAGTACACTGTTGACGAAAGTATCACTCTGAAGGCCTGGCTTGATTGGAGAAGGTGCAGGTGGGGCTGAATGCTAACTGTGAAGACACCCAGTAAGCTATCTTCCTCTGACCGTGTTCACTTGAAAAACACATAGAAATCTGGAAGGATTCATCCAGTTTAGCAAAGAGGTGGATTATTATATGCTCCATCATTAGGACTTTTCGGCCATCTTGGATTCCCTCTGTTAAAAAAGAAGGATACCTCCTTGTGGCTGTACACAAGGTTGCAGCTTGGAAGTTTCAAAGTTTCATGAGGTGAGAGAAGGGAATTCAAGATGGCAGCCAGTGACCTAGAACTGTGTGGGCGAGAAAATTTAAGACTGCATATTGCGTTCTTGTTATTGATCTCTTACTTCAAAAGCATTCTTTTCTAAGGCCAGAGCCCCCCTCCTCCACCCAGGTCTGCCTTCAACGTCTTAGTAACTATAGCCAACCAGAAAGACCACCGACATTTTTCACTGTGATGGGCCTACATGGAGGGCAGGATGCAGGGGTGGGGTGGGGTGGGGTGGGGTGGGGGGCGGGGGGTGGTAAGAGCAGTTTCTGAGCAGGGACACCATAGTAGAGTTCTGTCATTGTATGGCTGGCCTGGATGGCACCCCAGGCATTGAGACACTGTCCCCCATTCATAATGTCATGCTACATTGACATAGCTCTGTATCAGACACCAAGTCCCTAAATGTTGCTGAGGCAGATAATATGCAAAATGCATGGCTGAGAAACCCAAGCAAGAGGGCAGGCAGGAGAGAGAGGATTGATCTGTCCAAAGACTGTTCTAGAACAAGCCTCCCAATGATAAAGGATTCTAAAAACGATGGGAAATAAGGTGAAGGGAGCAGGATGGAGATGTGGACATGGGAAGGAAATGGAGGGTACATATCTCTTCAAGAGAAATGGAGAAAGCTCTAGGGCTGGCAAATAAAGTCAGTTAAGGAAAGGGAAGGTTCTGGAGAAGAAAGCTCATAGGGTAGGGAAGCATCACTTCTATGGGAGATAGAAGTTGTAAGATGGGAGGGATTACTGCTCTATAAAACATTCCCTGTATTTCTCCAAATTCCTGTGTTCTTTCTTCTCTTCTAAGCATCGGATCCTTGGGTAGTCATAAGAACTAGGACACCCTTTCCCAGGCAGCTACAAATAGTGAAGCCTGGAGAATCCTGTCCAAGTGGGACTGCGTTGTAGTGCTTTTAAACCTGATTTTTCCCAATTATCTGACCACCAAAAAGCTTTCAATCTTTCTGGTTATCTTGCCAACACTGAAGAACCCCCTCTCAAATATCCATCTGTTTCTCAGGCTTCAAAAGCTCTAGCAAGAGTAATACTCAGTGTGGCCGCAGAGACCACCGCAGGTCCTATTCTGGTGCTCCCTGCAGCCACCAGAGAAATAGTTCATAAGCCAGGAGATCCCCTCCCTTCTACTCTCAAATACCCATTGGAAACCAGAGAGAAAGATTCTAGAAGGTTCCAGTCATCAGCCCGGCTCCCATGAGCTTATCTAATCTGTTCACCTAATCTCTCTGGCAGTTTGACGCTCCCAGAAGGGTGGAGGAGAATCCCTAGAACCACAGTAGAATTCTCTGAGAACCACAGGAAACACTCAACATTGAGTTTGAAACGCCAGAACCCGTACGAAATTCTAACCAACTTCTAAGAACACCAGACTCCATGTTTCCACGGTGAGGGGTTTCAGAGCAAGAACCACAAAAACCAGGCGTAAGAACCTATCAAACCAACCACCAGCCAGAAACAAAACAAGACAAAAAACAGGCCAAACCAAAACTTTATGCTATGAAAACAAGAAATAAAATAAGGAGATTTATAGGCCGGCTGATTGTCAGCAAACACAATATATTTACTGTATTAGCATTTGCTCACAGTGCAAATGGTACAACATTACACCATTTCAATATTTCAGTTTTTAAAAATGCTGTTTTCATTAACTATATTATATTGGCATAACAATGTGACAAAGGAGCAAATGAAATGTTGGTGAAGAATTTCACCTTTTCACGATAACAAGCATATTTTTTTAACCTTAGTATAAGGTACTATAAATCCAAGAAATAAAAACATCCACAAAATATATTACATCTGGTTTGTCTTTTTCTAAGTACTCAACTTTATACAAAAGTCTTTCAAAAAATATCATTCCCCATAGGTTTTCCTGTTTAAAACCTGATTTTTTTCTTTCAGTTCACATAAGTTAGAGTGCATTTTCTTTTGCTGTTTTTTTCTTAAAACATGCAGACATATAAAAAATCTGGATAGCACAACCTTTTGGCAACAAAGCTATTTTTCTCTTAGTTTAGCTTAAATGTCTGAGAACAGTTTTATTAAAACAAAGGAAAACTCAGAGTTATCATGCAGTGACATGCATATACCAGAAGGAGCAAGGAAAAAATATTAAAGGATATCTGATTCCTCCTTCCAGCTTTGAAGTGACCAAAATTTTTGTTTTTAATAATCATCACATTATAAAAAGTATTCAGCAAAATACTGTCTCTGCAAAGAAAGATTTTACCCTTCAGCTGAAAAAATATGGGCCCTCCCGGCAAACTTCATCCACTTCTCTCTCCTTCTACAAAAAGTCCAAGTACCTGGAAGTCCACAATCCCCTGCTCTTTGATTTTTTTCCCCCCTTTCACTAGACTCCTTTAGTATTATCTATCCGCCACCAAAAAAAACGGTGCTTTTTTCTTAAAAAAAAAAAAGTGGGAAATGCATAAAGTGACTTTAAAAACAGACATTCTGTAAACTCCAGACCTTTGTTCCTTCTCTCTGGGCAGCTTACTGACCACAGGAGAAATAACGCTAACAGGGAACAGTACATTCAGGCAAGACTGCACTGGAAGCTGTGTCAGAGAGTAACCTTCCCTACTACTCCACTTCCAAAGAGTCACCCCTGTGTGGGGGAGGCTGGGGAGGAGGGGGTGCCTGAGAAGAGGTGAGGTAGGGTGGGGAGAAGGTGAGACTGGGGTATGGAGAAGATGTGCCTCATTCATCAACATGGATTAATGCAAACATCCCCATAGCTTTGAGGAAAATTTGGACAGAGATGTGTGTATATGTGTGTATATGGATGCATATATACATACTCTCACACACATACACACATATGTAGATATAATTTCATCAGTTAAATTTTTCATAAAAAATAAATCATTTAAAGCTGTAAATGCCTACAAATTCTCTTTCTTCCAGTGCACTGCACTGGATAGCCAAGTACCTTAGAGATTTTATTTTACTAGGAATACATATTGTGTGTATGTTATATATAAATGTATATATATATGTGTGTGTGTGTAGACACACATATATACATACACACACACACACACACCCCATATTCATAAATTTGAATTCTACCTGTTGTGTTGGTGATGACAGAGAGAGAAAAAAAAAGCTGCATTCCCATTAGTTGTGGGAAGAGAAATGGGTATGTGAGTGAGAGAACAAAAAGATGGCAAAATGGGGTGGTTGGTTGAGGCCTGCCTTTTTGGAAAAAGGTTTGGAAAGAGATGGGAAAAGGCTTAGAGGGGAGAAGGGAGAGGAGGGGGGGAAAAGGGCAGAGGACAAACTCAGGAACAGAGATTTTAAAATCTCTGGGGCCGAGGAAACACATTTTTTTTTAAAAGGCAGGTTCAGTGATGGCTGCTTCTTCTCCCCGAAGATCAAACTGCCCTGAGGCCTTGAGAGGGAAGCGCTTGGAAAAGGAGGGATTCTGAGGGGCCAAACCCTAAGCGGCGGTAGCAGCACCGCGGCGGCGGCACCCGAGGCATTTCTGTAAGAAACATTATTTCGGAGCAGATGGAAGACCGTCTCGTCCCGCCACGTGCAGGCCCCCAGCGGCCTGGGGACCCGAGGTGGGGAAGAGTTTGGGGTGGACATAGCCCAGTTCAGCTCAAGAGTCTCGCACACACACGTGCGCGCGCGCGCACACACACATACACACACACACAGAAACACACACGCACACATACACTCACGCGAGCACGCACACTCGCGCGCATCCCCGCACGCAGGCGCGCGTGCGTGCGGCGGGCAGCAAGCTCTGCGCTTTGGTGCGCTCCTTACCCCCTCCCCCTCTCGGGTCTTCGATGGGGAACCGAGGGAGACGTGGGGGGAACCGTGAGGTGCTTGGGTCCAGCGAGGCTTGGGCGGGCCCAGCCTTCAGTCCCCCGCAGGTCCTTGGCCCGGCCCGGCGGCCCCTGGATCAAGACGATCCCAACTGAACAAAGCGGGCTAGACGCCACCTTTCCGCCCCCACGCCTTGGCTAATGGTGGGCAGCAAGGGGAAGGCGCCTCCTGCCCTGGCCCCCGACCGTTGGCCGGTGTGAAAGGGTGGAAACGGGGGACAGCGAAGGGAAACAAGGTGCCTTACGTCCATGGAGAGGCCAGGGCGCGGCCCCTGAGCCTCCGTGGCTAGCTTTCCGGCTGCGTTCAGGCCAGCAGCCGGGAGACACTGAAGGGGAAAAGTGTGATCTGGGGGCCCGAGCCTCAGGCGCAGGTGGTGACCACAGGGGCCAGGGACACCGGGGCCGCCGAGGACGCAGAAGGCGCACCCCCCTTCTCCGCCTTCTTCTCCTTTTGCTTGAGGTGGATCTTGGCGTGGCGCTTGCGCTCGTCGCTGCGCGCAAACTTGCGCCCGCAGAATTCGCAGGCAAAGGGCTTCTCGCCCGTATGCGTGCGGATGTGAGTGGTAAGGTGGTCGCTGCGGCTGAAGCTCCGCATGCAGATCCGGCACTGGAAGGGCTTGTGGCCCGTGTGGATGCGCAGATGCCGGGTCAGCTCGTCCGAGCGGCTGAAACGGCGGTCGCAGCCCTCCGCCGGGCATGCGTGGGGCCGCTCGTGGAGCGGGGTCTTGCTGGGTCTGTTGGGGTACTTGCGGGGCCGTATGGGCTTGAGCGTGAGCGGCGGCTGGGGCAGGCTGCCAAAGCCCGGGTGGATCTGCTTGTCTTTGAACGCCTTGATGGTCTCCAGGGGGGTAATAGGGGGCGGGTTGACCCGGATGGGGTCCATGCCCTGGAAGGGCTTGTGCTCCGGAATGGAGCCCATGTCGTTGGGGTGGTGGTACAGGTTGTAGTCAGGAATCATGGGGAAGAGATTGCTGTCCAAGGCCGGTTTGGCCGATTGGTAATCCTGGGGAGAATAGGCGAGCCCGGGGTTGCCCTGGGGGTCATGGAAAGACACAGGCTCCGAGTAGAGATCACTGCAGTTAGAATAGGGGGGCAGCGCCGGATACATGGCCTCCACTTCCCCCTGTGGCGGCTGCACCATGCTGGCCGTGGAGGTTTGCGTGCTGAGTGCCCCAGAGGCCGGGGGCACCCCCAAGATGCCGGCGCTCATGAGGCTAATGATGTTGTCCTGGCACCAGTTGGAAGGGGAGTCGAAGGCGAACTTTCCCAAGTAGGTCACGGTCTTGTTGCCAGGGGCTGGCTGGAAGGAGCCCGAATAAGAGAGTTCCGGGTTGGGCTTCTCGTTGGTCAGACCGATGTCCATCACATTCTCTGCGGAGAGCGGGGGAGAGAGGGGGAAGGGTGAGTGACGCCGAGTCGGCTCCCAGGCCGGGGCGCCCAGGTCCTTGCCCAGGTGTGGAGGTGCGGCCGGGTGGAGTGCGCAGCGCATGGGGTAGGCTGCGCCAGGCGCAAAGCGGGCGGTGCCGCGCTCCCGGGCGCAACCTGGATACAGCAAAATACTACTGATCGGGGTGTGGAGTGGCTGCTGCACACACACCGCACACGCCGTACACACACACTCCCGTACCACACACACACACACACACACACAGGCGCGAGCGCGAGAAGCATTGTTGTTATTCCCGAGGTGGGGCGGGCAGGTAGCTGTAGCTACAGGTAGTTTCAGACCCGGAGCGCGCCGGGCTCTCGCTCTCCAGCGCACACAACTCGGCCTCTTCCCCTAGCGCTGGCCGCGCCGGACCCCGCGCCTCTCCTGCCCCGACGAAGCCCCCGGTGCGCCCTGCGCCCGGGGAGCTGACCCGGAGGGCTCCGACGCTTTGTCCGCGGCGCTATGAGGGGTGCTGTCCGCAAAGGGAGCTCTCCCGCCGCCTCCCCCAGCCCCAGCCTCCTCCGGGCCTGAAGGAGCTTTCGGCTTTTGCTGGAGGGGGAAAGCCCAGCCTCAGCTTAGCGAGAGTGGAGGGCGGCGGAAAACCGGCCGGTGTCTCCATGGCGGGAGTGGCCGCTCTTCCCAAGCTCCTCGGTCCGGGGATCGTCCCCCGTGGCAGCCCCCACGCGGGTGGGCCCCCACCTTCTCCCCTCCCCGCCGTCCCCACACCCCCACGGCTTTGCTGAAAGCCCTGGAAAGGCAGCGTCGCAGTACCTCTCCCACCGCGGGGACTCCACGCCGCACATGGCTCCATCCCGGGTGGGAGGCTGAGGGAGTAAGGGGGGAGAGCGCGGGTGAAAAGGGACGTTGGGCTCCTCCCGGGAAAGGGGGCGACAGCATTACGCCTTGCGCGCAGCCCGGCGATCGCGCCCCCTAAGTGGAGAACCCCAGAGCCGCTTGCACCTACCTCCCTTCGGTCGGCGGCTGCCCCCACCCGGGAGAACCGAAGCCTCTACCGTGGCGTCGCCAACCGAGCCTTCCCGATCGGGGAGGGCGGGAGGAGTGGGTGGGAAAAGCAACTCGCCCCCCGGAAAATTCCCAGTGCGCCCCCATCTCTCCATCCATCCATCCATCCATCCATCCATCCATCCATCCATCCATCCATCCATCGCTAGCTCGTTCCCTCCTCCTCTTCCTCTCTCCCTTCCCTTCCTCGCCGCCTCCCCGCCGCCCTTACCTGTAGCCATCTGATTGTAATGGGCTACCGAGTCGCTGCTGCCAGAAAAGAGGTTGAGCGCGCTGGGGATCTCCTCGGGGTACAGATTGTCAGGCAGTTGGTTTAGCAAACTGCTCATGGTCACCGGCAGCTTCTCGGCGAGTTTGCCGGTCATAGCACTCCCGAGCTGCCGCCGCCGCCGCCGCCGCCACCGCCGCCGCTCGCTCCTAACGCAGCTTCCAGGCAAGCGGCATCGGAGAGGCGATCCGTGGTGCAGGGGAAAAGCATGCGAGAGGGAAAGTTCGGGAGGAGGGGGGAGGGAAGAGGGGAAGGGGTGGGCCTGGGGAGGGGATCTTCTCTTTTTGGGGGGTGGGTGGGAGAGAGGGCAAAGGAGGGTAATCCTCTCGGGTGCCTCAGCTGGTGCCGTAAGAGGCTGGGTCGTGGCGGGGGGGGGGCGTGTGCGGGGTGGGTGGGTGGGTGCTGGGCTGGGGGGGGATCTCGGCCCAAGGGGGTCGCACGCGGCCTCAGTATTGATATCACAAACAGACGCGCGCCCGCGGCCCCCCCGCCCCCCGATCCGCCACCGCCACCGCCGCCACCGCCGCCACTGCCGCCGCCGCCGCCTCTGCCGCTGCTGCTGCCGCTGCTACCACCACCACCAGCCCCGCAGCTTCCTAGCAAGCTCACTGCTGCCCAAAAGCTCCCAGCCAGGGAACTCCACCAGCCTATTTATCTGAGCCCCGGGAAAGCTCCGTGACGTAGCTGCCCATATATGGACAGACAAAGCCCAGCCGAAGGGGCGCGACGTCACAATGGAAGCTCCTCACAATGGAACATTAGAAAGCAGGAAGCGGGCCGCAGCCAACGTGCGGCGCCCGCACCGCTCGCGGATCTTAAGAAAAGAGAGAGAGAAAGAGAGAAGTACAGGAGAAGAAGGAAAGAAAATTCGAGAGGAGAGAGGAAAGAGGGGTGTAACGGAACGTGCGGCGTAAAGCACGCAGCGCGGGGGTGAAAGAGCAATAATCGCCTGTGTGTTTATTTGATGTCTGCACTAGGAGAGCGCGCTTGTAGGACAGGGGGCCGTAGGGTGGGGTCGTTCGCAAGTGGCCTCTAACAGCCCCCCAGCAGGAAGAAAGAGAATTGAAAACACCCGGCGGGGTCCCTTTGCAGCCTGGGAACTTCTGGGGAACCCGGAAGGTGTGCGTTCCGACCCTGCCTCGGCCGCTCTTCTCGCGTCCAGGATCCTGCCTGGGACTGGGACAAAGTCCCTCTGAGGAGGATTCCAGCGGGTCAGGGATCTCTGGTCCAGTATCCCGGGAACTTTTGTGCCGCCCTCCCTCCGATGCGCCGCCCACAGCCCTGCTGCTCCCTGGGCCCCTGACCCTGTGCTGACACCCGGCTGAGCGCAGTGGCTGGGAGATTTCGTAGCTGCGTAGCGGCTGCGCGGGAGGCGAGAACTCCTCACCTTGGGGGTCGAGGATGTGCAGTTTTGGTGGTGAAGAAGAAGGAATGGAGTTGAGGGGATAGGGAACACGTGCACCAGACCCTCCATAGATTCCCTAATGGTTCCAAAGCACCCCTTTGGCCACGGGATGGCAGGAGGGCCCAGCAGGCCCAGGCGCAGTCGCTGTCTATTGCTGCCTGCGAAGGGCCCGCCACTGAGCTGCGGGCAGGAGCCTGCCGAGCCACAGTCTCTGAGCCACCACGGCGACCTCCCCTGCTCTCTACCCTCCCCCTCGCCTTCCACAGGGCTGTCCCCATTGCTGACTGCCGGCGCCCTGCAGTCAAGGGCTGCCTGTTTGCCGACCCCGAGCGCTGTCACCTCCCCAGAGAGGCAGCAGATCCCGGGGGCGGCTATGTTCCCCGAGGCCTGTTTTCGGAGCGCGCGCGGCCGGGCCGCGGGAGAGGGGGAGGAGAGGAGGGGGGCGTGGGGGAGCGACCCCGGATCACACCGGCTCAGCGTGGGAGGAGTCCCTCCTCGTTGGCCGTGTGGGCGCGGTGGATCCCGCGTTCCTCGCTGGGGAGTCGGGGTTGGGGGAACGTGCATTTCTCACGGGGAGTGGGAGTATTGACAAGGAGGAGGAGAGGATCCCCGGGCCTCACTCCGTGGGAGGGCCACGCGGGCCGGGGACGTGTGGGAGGAACTCCCGAGCTGCACATCGTCGTGGGGGTGGATGACAACCTCTCTCTCCTCCCCTCCACTTCACTCGGTGGAGAACTAGGGGTGGGAGGGCCCGGCCTCCCCCGGATCTCCTCTGGTTCTTAGGAAAGGAGGGATTCCCGCCGCCGCGGGCCCCCTTTCCCCCGCCCCTCCTGCCGCTCCCGCCAGGCTACCCACACCTATACCGGGGAGGCTCTGCGCCCCTGGGCTCTCCTCCGCCCGCGCGGCGCGGGGAGGGAGCGCTCTGCAGCGGTCCCCAGCTCCGGCCGGAATCAGGGCATGCAGCGCCTCCCGCCCCCGGCTCCCTCCCAAGGGGGGGCGATTGGCCGGCCCGGGGGCGTGGGCGGCAGTGTGAGCCAGGCTGGGCGCGGGAGGGGCCCTGGCGGCTGCAGGGAGGGTCGCGGGGCGGCGGGCCAAGCCGGGAAGAGCCATACAAGGAGCGGATCCGGTGACGCGCCGGCCGCGCCCCTTCTCCTTCTCTATTTGGCTGCAGATTCCGGTCCCCGGATTTGCATATTTTGGCATCCAGTGGAAAAGGAAAGAAGAACGGAACCCGCAGCCTTTAAAGGAACCGCACAGGCTGTAGCGTCACCTAGGGAGGCGGTCTGGGGGGCGTGAAAAATTAGCCAGCGGCTCCGGCCTCTGGCCATGGAGCTTGGCAGCTGGGGGGAGGCGGGGAGAGGCGGGGAGCCGCGGCCACCAGAGAGCTTCGGCCGCTCCAGTCCCAGGCCTGGCCCCTCCGCGGCGCCTCCTGCTGCGAGTGCACCCGGAGGGTCTCTGCGGGTTCCGGCCCAGGACCAAGAGACGCCGCGAGGTCCTCGGCCTTTAGGCGAGCCGCAGGCCCCAGTAGTGACTGCAGTGCCCATGTTTCCCGGCGCGAGGCACAGCTCAGCCTGCGAGGGTGGCGGGGAGGAAGTTAGAGACCTCCCGGCCGCCCAGCTCAACTCTGGAGGACCCTACCGTGATGCACCCCCCTCCCACCTGTTGAGACCTCTCCCCGGAGAGGAGGAGATTGAGGAGCTGCAAGCCCCAGTCCTGTTTGATAGGGGCCTACATTAGGAAAGGCAGAGGCAGTGGGAACATTTCGGATCCTTGAAAGCTTCCAGGGCCCCAAAGACCATGGAGGAGTGTAGCCATTCCAGAGATGACCTGCAAACACTTTTAGGAGAGCTGGACCTGTTGCATTCAAGCAGAACAAGTAGCAGGGTTTTGCAGGCCTGCTCCAAGGCTTTAAGCCTGTTGGTGAGAATGGATACGAGTCTTTTGGGGCAAGATGTCTGCCCCCTCCTTCCTACTTGTCCATGACCTAGAATGGGAGCCTTCAATTCAAACAAGTATTCATTCAAACTTCAGTGTGATGTTAGGCAAATTTCTGAATCTCTTTCTTGGCCTCAGTTTTCTTGTCTGTAAATTGGGATAATAATAGTACCTAACCCTTAGGAAGAATTAAATTTGATAATCCTCATGGAGTACTTTTGCCGGACCCCTAGCCAGCACTCAGTAAATGGCAATTATTATTGGTAAACTATATTTTCCCCAACCCTACCATGTGACTGAAAAGCCCTTTCCCCTTGTGTGTCTTAGGAGTGAGTGCAGTTGATATAGGGAGTAAAAAGGGCCAGGTATGACACTCTATCCCATATCAGCGTGATCATATACAGGAAGTCCTATTTGTGTGCCGGGTACCTGCTGGGCACTAAGTCATCGTAGAGATGGTGAAGGAATGGTCCCCACTGTGCAAGAACAGAGGGCCCTCAATAGCTGGTGGTGACATAAAGTAGGATACCAAGAAGTCGCTCAGTTGCTCTTTAACACTCTGGAGCATCCTTCTAGACTTTTTTGTGGTACGCGGGCCTCCCACGGTTGTGGCCTTTCCCACTGCGAAGCACAGGCTCCGGACGCGCAGGCACAGTGGCCATGGCTCACGGGCCCAGCCGCTCCGCGGCATGCGGGATCTTCCTGGACCGGGGCATGAACCCGTGTCCCCTGCATCGTCAGGTGGACTCTCAACCACTGTGCCTCCAGGGAAGCCCCCCTTCTAGACATTTTATGGAGGGTGGCTATGGCTCCAAGGTGGGGTGGGGGACTCAGGTGCCTTTCCTCCCCTCCTCTTCCCTGGAAGGAGCCATGCTGGGGAAGGCCTGCCTCTACAAGCATAGGTCCTCACTGCCTGGCTGTTGCTCGGGTTGCAGCCCGCACAGGTGTCCCCTGTCAACCTGGATGATGGTGGCAGATGGAGGCCAGGGTTCTGTGGCGGGAGGGGACAACCCTGGGTATGGAGTAGGGGTGGGGGGTTTGGAGTGGCCCCTTGTAGACTAACAGCATTCTCCCTTCTGCTGGCCAAGTCTTGAATTCAGCATAGAAAAAAGCATTTTTCCTTCCCTCCCTCTTTCTTTCCTCTCTCCCTCCTGAACAGGGGCTGAGGGTGAGGTCTCACTTTTACTGACGGGCTCGGGTGAGATTACCTGAACTGCAGGCCCTGGACTTGTTGGAGAGTGAGTAGGCACTGGTTCAGGGTGTCCTTACCCTGAAGATGGTGAAGGGCAGGCCCCGCCCCTCTGCAGCAGAGCCAAGGCTGCCCAGCCCCCGCTTACCTCTGGGGGCAATGGGTGTGTTTGTCTTGGTGAAAGGGTAGAGGAAGGAGGGGACGCGCCCTACAAACCCACCACAGAAAAAGACCAGGTTGGTGCTCCGTCTTGCTCCTTAGTCACCTCTGCCCTCTGAACTTGAGCTCCCTTTCGCTAAAGATAGCCAGTCCTTCTCTGCTGTCTTACAAGCAAGAAGCCCCCAATTAATTCAAACTGGGGTGCTGGCGACTTAATGCATTACCCATCTCAGCGGGTATTTGCCTTTTTAACAGAAAATGCTTAGAAGAGGGTCATGTATAACCTAAAGGAATTAAGCCTACCATTAAGCAGGGTGCCTGGAAAATGGTAGGAACTCATATATGCTGGTGGGCTGAGGTCTAATGGTGGGATGTGAGGCCCAGTGCCAAGGAGTAGGAGTTTTGGGGTGCAGAGAGCATCTGGGGCTCCTCAAGTCACACCAAGCACCCATGTAGAGGGCCCACCCTGGTGGGATTGCTCCTGAATGACAGCTCCCTCAAGGGCTTTCAGTTGCTTTCCATTTTGGGTGTCCCACCGGAGACGGACAGGTCATTGGTGAATCTCTCTGGCCAGCACTCCCTGGCATTCTAGAGGTCATTGCCATTCCTTCGGTAATGACAGACAGCTCTGAAGTGAGGTGGGTTTGGCCTAGAAGCTCGCGGAAGGAACTTGACAGCCACGACGACTTTGGGGGTCATGGTCCCAGTTAAGAGCATTGTGTGGGGACTGCTGGAGGCTTTGGGCTCGCCGACCTTCTGCACCCACAAAAGATTGGGGCCTGTGGAGATACATCATCTTCTTCATTTTTTACAACAATCCTGTGAGGAAGCTTTTAGGGATGACCCCCAATAGTTTTTAATTTATTTTTTATTTTTAAAAATTTATTTATTTATTTTTGGCTGTGTTGGGTCTTCGTTGCTGCGCACGGGCTTTCTCTTGTTGCGGCAAGTGGGGGCTACTCTTGGTTGTGGTGTGTGGGCTTCTCACTGGGTTGGCTTCTCTTGTTGTGGAGCACAGGCTCTAGGTGTGTGGGCTTCAGTAGATGTGGCACTAGGGCTCAGTAGTTGTGGCTCGTGGGCTCTAGAGCACAGGCTCAGTAGTTGTGGCGCACGGGCTTAGTTGCTCCGCGGCATGTGAGATCTTCCCGGACCAGGGCTCGAACCCGTGTCCCCCTCATTGGGAGGCGGACTCTTAACCACTGTGCCACCAGGGAAGCCCTGTTTGTTTGTTTTAAATGAAAGATCTAAGGAGTTGGAAAGAGTCTGAGTAGTTAGTTGGAGGACCCTTGGCTAGGAAGTGGCTGAGCTGAGATTTGAACTCAGGGCCTTGTGACTCCAAAGCTGCTGCTCTTAATTCCAGCCTTTGTCCCCATTCTGGCTGTTAGGGAAAAGAAAGGAGATGGCAGGTGTGGGTAAGAGGAAGGAGAGGTATAAAAACTGTGGAGAAGGCAACGAATAGAAGAAAGACTAGGTGGATCTGCTTCCCAGCACCCCTGCGACCCAGCATGCAGGTAGCGGAGGAGCCCCTGCCCAGGGGAGGGGAGGGGGTACAGCTCACAGGGAGGTCAGGGAGGGGCAGCATTTCTGCCAGGGCTCCCGGTAGGTGGAGTAGCATCTGTGCCACTCTGAGCAAAGGTCCCACTGCCCTAGGTTGTCACAGAGGTCACAGGCTCCTCACCAAGCCAATCACACGCTTCCATTTGAAACATCTGCTTGTGCCTACATTCCAACGAACTCATTATAATCACGTTGAATCCGGGTGTTTTGGATAACTCTTCCAGCAATTTCAGGGAGAACCTGGTGACCAAAGGGAGAAAGTCTTGTTCCAAAGTAACGTTTGCTGGCCGGTGAGGTGGAGACCCCTCCTCAGACACAAGTCCAAGGCAGTGAGTAACTGCCATGGGGGTCCAGAGATTGAGAGTTCAGGGCTGGGCTGGGCTGGGGCAGGGAGAGAAGGCAGGTCTAAGATAGAAGGCAAGACTTGGAAAAAGTGTGCTGTACGGGTAAATGGGAAGAACAGGCCCTGGCCTGGGAATCAGGACTTCTGGGCTCCACCATTAATTATCTGTGTAACTTTGGGCCACCCTCTGGTTCCTGGGCTTCTGGTGGGGCTGGAGTGGATAACCTACCCCTAAGTTCCTCCCAGCTCCTTTGATCCATGAGTTTTGGATTCTATTGCGGAAAAGGTTGGGAGGAGACGTGTTAGTGTTCCCAGCCAAGTTTGGGCTTCTGGGACCCTTGAGGAGGAGGAGGGATGGGTCAGGGCATGAGGGCTTGTAATGGGAACTTTGCTGTCTTAGTTCAGCGGTGCCTGGAGGATAAGTGGAGTCATGTGCTCGGGGGGCCTGTCATGGCCCCTGGGGCCCACTGTGGGACAGCCCCTTCTCAGCTGGGAGGGATGGTGTCTCTGCAGAGAAAACTCTTGGGGGATGAGGCTTTTTGGAAAGAGGAACTTTGTCATCTGAAATGAACCAGAAAACGTGTGAGTGTGGGGGGGCCGTTGGGGAGGCAGTCAGGGGGAGCAAAGAGGGAGTGAGAGAGAGAAAATGAGGGAGAGAGAGGTGTGAGCAGAGAGGAGAGCGGATTTCCCCCCACTGCTCCCCACGCAGCCAGCCTTCTGCTGGCTACAGGCTTCACCCATGGGACAGGCCGAGGATCCAAGAGGCTGGCAGGTTCCTCTCCTCCCTGCCCTGGAAGGAAAACCTCTGGGGAGTCAGAGAGAGCTGTGGTCTCTAGATCCTTGTGTCTCTTAGCTCCCAGTCTCAGGACCCTCCTCAGCCTAAAACAACTGGGCCCTTTGCCTCATCCACCAAGGTGAGGAGTTGGGGGCCGACCTTTGGCCTCTTCTTTGCTGTCCTATGCACTCAAAAAACCTGAGATGTAGGGAAAAGCAGTTAATGACTCTTTTGGGCCCAGAATTCGAGGTCCTCAGTCCTGTCGGCATCCTCTTTCACCAGATGGCCTAGGCAGGGCTTCCTGACTTTTGTTATGCCATAGCTCTGCTAGAAAATGAGACTCTTTACAGCCACTGGAGTAAAGAACTAACAAATACTGCCCTTGGCCCATTCCATCACTCTGAGGGCTGCACAATACTGGCCAGCTGGAACCCAGTGGAAGTCTGCCCATCAGCCTGACTGATGGCATGAGCTTTTCTGCCAGGGCTCAGAGCAGATGGGCAAAGGAGAAAGGACATGATAGATTTCTCTCTCTCCCCCCTTCTTTCTCTTTTTGCAGAATTATTTGGGCTCTTCAGAATTATTTGGCCCCAGATCGCCAAGAAAGTTACTGGATGACAAGAGATGGTATCCGAGCTCCCTGGGGACAAGGACTGAGTCTTAGTCCTCAGTCTCCCCAGCACTCCCCCTGCCTGTACCCAGCAGGTGCTCCATAAGAGGTTGTTGACCCAAGTGTCCACATGGGTAATTCTGAAACATGGCCGGTTTGAGGAACGCAGGATAGACGGCGACTTTCCCACTTTGTCCTTGCATTTCTACCACCCAGCACCCACTATAGAAGATGGGGGGCCCCTTGTCCACCAAAATTCATTCCCCACTGGGGTGGAGGGGGAGGCTCCTGGGTCTGGGACTCAGCTCTCTTGTTTCAATGAGACAAACATCCAGGGTGCACTTCCTGTGGAGGGTATCAGACTGGAGGCCGGGATCCTGCGGTCTGTCAGGGAGCAGGCGATTTAAAGGGAAGTGAGGAATGAGGCTGAGGTAGAAGCCATCACACACAAGACACGATCCGTTCTGAAAGGAAGTGCAGGCAAGAAGTTCAGAGGGGGAAGGACTTGCAAGAGGACATGTTCAGGGACAGGCGAAAGCCTGATTGGGAGCGATAGTGTTGATCAAGGCCTTGAGGATGGGCTGAGACCCATAGGTGAGGAGGGGGTGTATGAGGAGGGGAGGGAAGCATGAGACAAGGGCAGGGGGTATTCAGTGTAAGGAGCTGTGCTTTCCCCCCTCATTTTCAAGTTAACTTTATTTATTTATTTATTTATTTATTTATTTATTTATTTTTGTCTCTGAAACTACCTAGAGCCCATTAGCACTGTCCTTCCAGGACTTCTCTGGCCTGATTATGGTTTCCTTGTGGATGAGTGAGGAATCCTAGAGGGAGAGAAGGGAGATAGCACCGAGGCTGGATCTGAGAGATGCCAGCAGACATTTGGGCATCTACTAGAATGTAGGCTCCAGGAAGGCAAAGGCCTGGGTCTGGACCTGCACTGCTGTTTCCCCAGCTAGCACCTGGCTTATGGAGGGGATGGTGGGTGCTCCATCAGTATTTGTGGGAGAATGAATGTGCCAGATGCTCTACCAGGTCCGGTTCGGGATGCAGGAGCAGGAAAGGGGGCTAACTCCAGGTGTGAACTCCAGGAGAAAGCAGGACTCCGGGAGTCCAAGGCAACATGGACCCCAAATTGGGGGTGGGGTAGGATTCATCAGGCATAAACTTAAGTGGTAATAGCCCCGTTAATTGAGTGGCCATGATCCTTGGCATTTTTCATCTTCAAAGCCAGGAACAAGCTGTAATTAATACTCCCGCCACCCGGGGGCAGGGTGGAGGTGGTGTGGAGAATCTTGAGCTGTTGCTGCTCAGTCGGGGAAACTGAGGCACTGGCGGAGGAAGGGCTGTTAGGAGAGTGGATGCAAAGGCCAGCAGAGCCCGGCGTCTGCAGGGGTGCCGTGAGCACTCCAGAGCGCAGCCCCCTCCCAAAGCCAGGCAGCTGGGGAGCCGAGGTTGTGAGTGGGGCGGGGGCGCCGGAGACCCGCACCGGAGCAGAGAAAGAAGTCTCAGCCGCGGGCCTGGCGAGCGTGGCAGTGGGCCATCGGTTTTGCCCGTGGCTAGGCCGACGGAGAGCCTGCCGGGGCCTCGGCTGCCCGCGCTCCGGGGGCGGCGCTGGAGGGGCGCGCGGAGCAGGGGAGGGGACTCGCTAGTCCTTCGTGTCCAGTGGCCAGGCCGCGCGCGGCACACTCAGCCTGAGTCACTGTCGCCTCCGAAATGCCTCCCGGTTTCCTCATCGCCCGGAGGGAGTTTTTCATTAAGGTGATTATGCTGCCTTCATTAAGAGTCCGTAAACATCACCCAGGGACCGAGGGCGCGCAGCCGCCTCTAACTGCAGCCGGGGTCCGCAGGCCCCGGCCGCGGGCGGCGCCGCTCCGCCTCCCGGGCCACCAGTTCGAACCACCTTCGCGGCCCCAACACCATCCTGCATCTAGCGTGACTTTTTCTCTGGACCACGATGTCCCTGAGGGCATTCTTCCTTCAGTTCAGTCACCACCCAACCAGAAAAGGCTTTCCTCTGATACCCCTGGTCCAGGTGATGCACCAAACACCACTCCTAGTTTGCCGTGGTCCTACCTACCTTTTTACATTTATCTGTGTAATCCTTTGATGGATGCCTGCCTCCCATCCTCCTGCCCCAAGTTCTAGAAGGGCAGGAGCCACTTCTGATTTTGCATCGTATTCCCACGATACGGCCCCCTCTCAACCCACCCCATCCCCACCTAGCGCTAGTGTCTGGGGGATCGCAGGACTCAGCATTTTTGAATTAACAGGTCCTCATGAGGCAAGAGAACTGTTTGCTGACTGCCCCTGCGCCTGACTGTCTTCAACATTTGACAGTTATCACTTGTGCACCTACTGTGTGTCTGGCACTGGAAATACAGCTGTGACGAAAAGAGTCTGTGGGGAGACTCAAGGCCTCATGAGGGTTCGGGGTGAGGGTGGGCAATCAGGAGATATTTACGAGGTGGTGGTAAGTGATATGAGAAAAAAGAAATGTGGATAAGGGGAGAGAGAGTGATGGGGGTGCACGTTGAGATCCTGTTGTATGTAGTCATTGTTCCCCAATCCTTGCATCTGGAGCTAGCATTTAGTGCCACTGACTAAAGTACTGAATCAGAAGATGTGGGTCTGTGCTGTTAGTCCAGCTAATTTTTTGGATGCTCTTTGAAAATTTTTATGTAAATAAGATCTTTGTCAAAAAAATTACATCACAGTTCACGAAGGAAAGTCAGGCCTCTGAAGGCAAAGTCACCTGGGACTTGGCCCCTTGCCCCTGGAACAGCCCCTCTTCCCTAGATGGGCTTTCCTGCCTGCCACCAGGTGGCCTGAGAGAAAACTCTGACAGTGCCTGAGGAGTCCTCAGAGGCCTCTGGGGAAGAGGTGTCAGTGGCCCAAGGGTGACTATGGCTGTGGCTACCCCAGCCCCGAATCTCAGAGCTGCACTGCCTCTCACACAAACCCTCTCTTGGACGGGCAGGAGAGCTTTCTAGACCCCAAATGAAAGAAAAAGTTGCTGCAGTGGAAACTCGAGCTAACCTTCCCTCTTGCCCCACTTCCCTCCCGCGGTCACACTTCCGGCAGCCGCCACAGGGTATTTTGGGTTCGAAAACAAAGCGTCAGATCTATTTGAGCAACATTTTTTTCCATCGGAGTAGAAGCCCAGGGGCCTGTGGCCACCCTGGGCTCGGCCACTTCCCCAGGGAACTGACGCGTTTCCCCTTCTCCACCGGAGACCAATTTAGCAAGTCAGACTGGCCACATTTTTAGCTTCTCCTTTCCCTGGCCTGGCAGCAGGCGAGGGCCCAGAGGTAGGGCTGCTGGGAGGAGGGTGTGTCTGAGAGCCTTCCTTGTGGACTTCAGGGGAAGGCCTGCTTCCCGTCCTCTGCCAGAACCTCCTCCTCACCCCCTCCAACACTCCCCAAACTGCATGTGCTGCGCACGCATGTACACACACACGCACACACACACACACACACAACCTCCACCGCCGCCGCCAAAAATCCACTTGCTGCATCAGGAGTCTGCAAAGTGAGAGTTGTGGGGTTAGGGCTGGTCTGGTTCTCGGTTTAATCGAAAGGATGGTGTGCCCATGTCACTGGCGGGCCGGTGTGCTGTGGGTTATGAATGAAGTGGGCGTGCATCCATGGACACTGTGTGCATGCAAATCTGACGTTTGCCACTGCCTGGGCTGGACAATGCACACCCATGCAGCTTGCATGGATGTCTAGAAAGAGCCTGGCAGAGGTGAAACCCTGCAGTGTCTAGCGGGTGCGTACACCATGTGATTTTGTGTGGGCTGGTGTATTTACAGTATGTGTGCAGGATGCGTATAGTAGAGGTGTGTGTAAGTGTGCGTGCACACGTTTGTATATGTGTGGACCGGCAGGGTCTGGTTCTTGGGGTATGGGGGAAGGAAGCCAGGCGAGCTCTGGACAGGGGTGACCAGCGTTCTCATGGGCGAATTCAGCTTCCTCCCTGGGGAGGTGGGGGTGAGTAGACACCTTCTAGGTTTCTTCTGTAGTCCTTTCAATTCTTAGCACTCAGCCGAGCCTCCATCAATACTGGGGAAGAAGTGACTGGATGCTGGCTTCACAGCCACAGCAAGGAGAGAAAGAATCTGTTGCCTTGTGGTGGCTTGAGTATACACGTCCCGCTGTGTCTATGTGCGTGTGAGTGAGTGAGTGCGCAAGTGTGTGAGTATGTGAGTTGAACATGGGACGTCGGAGTCTGTGTGACTATGTGTGAACGCGGGTGTGGGTGGAGGTGTTTGGACTCCTTTCGGGCACTACCTAGGCTCGCCCCTCTGCCCGGACCCTAAAGGAAGCCCCCTGAGCCCACTGTCTGCTTACTTCACGAGACTGGCAATGAAAGTTGCACTCAGGGCCCTGCTACACCTGCCTTTCTGACAGGCTCAGCCTCTTTCCTTTGAACCTTCTGCTTCCTGCACAGCTGACTTATGCCAGTGGGGTGGACTCCAGCTCCTGAGGAACCAAGAGGGCACTTCTGTGTCCTGCCCTCATTCAGGGCGGGTCAGGAGGCTCTCGAGTCATATTTCTACCCTCTGTGCCTGAGTGCTCATGTGCCCCTCCATCCTTCCTCTACTAGGGTCCCTGGATGGTTTCCCCAGGCCTGCAACTGGGGAGGGTAAGTTCTCTTGCTGGCTGCTGAATCTGGGAACAGGTTCTCCTGAAATCCCAGGGCCTCCAGCTCCCCACATTTGCCAGCTCCTCCCTAACCTCCTGGTAGGGTCTTCTGGCTCCTGTAGCCAAATGCACTTGATTCTTTTTCATTCTTAGTCCCAAGAATGCTCGATTTACCCTGTTCTGGTGGCTTCCACTCACACCCACACCCCACGCCCCCAGCCAAAGGAACAGTGGTAGTGGCTTTCTCTACCGTGCCCCCAAATAACCATATAGAACTGTAGAACATTCAGCTGGAGGGGGCCTCTGAGAACACCCATCCCAAACTATTTTATAGATGAGAAAGCTGAGGCCCAGAGACGGCAGCTGACATGCCCAGGGTCACACAGCAGTGAATGGTAGCCCTGGTGCTCAAATCAGGTCTTGACTCCTGGTCAGTGGTTCTTTCAGCTACATCAGACCAGCTGGCCTTGTCCTGCTTTCCTATTTCCTTCTCGTTCTGACTGTTTCTCTTCCTTGCCTTTTCGACTGAAATATTTCCTTTTTTTCCTCTCTGAAATGCCCTCTCTGTGTTAAGCGGGATGGCTTGCATTTGGTGGTACCAAGGTTGTACTCAGAGCCAAGACCTCAGTCCTGGCATGGTTTTCATCGGTCCTCTCCAAAGGTTTTTCTCCTTCCTGGTCCCTCATCCCCCAAGGACTGCCAGGGACCCTGTCCCCTCCTCTCCCCAAGCCAGCCTCTTCAGCTACTATTTCTCCTTCCAAGTACCCAGGAGGCAGATGAGAACCCTCAGGGAATTTTTTTCTTTCTCTAACCTTAGTTTCCTGGTCTCTAAAATGGAGCGAGCGTCTCTGCAGGGGAACTATGGGGATTTGTGTATGTGTGTGCATGCAGGTGTGTGTGTGTGCGTGTGTGTGTATGTGCACCTCCTGTGTCTCCCAGCAGCTCCTGGGGGTAATGGGAAAGTTAATTAGTGCCAGGATGAAAGGTGCTATGGGGTAATTGCAGGTAATATCAGGACAGCTGGGAGGGTGGGGCTAAAGGCCCTCAGACCTCCTAGGGGTGGTGGGCGGCCCCTAGCCCCACTCCTGAAAACAGATCAGATACCTGGAGAGGAGGGGGGGAAGGGGGCATTCTGAGTGAAGGGTCTTTGTCTTTACAGGGAAGTGCTTTTTAGTTGCTAAGGAACTGGGTTGTCTTTCCTGATCCAAGCCTCCCAGTTTTTTGCTGAGCTTGGGAGGGGCATGCTGGGCTGGGGCTAGAGTCTCCCTTGGCAGGTGGCCCTTTCCCTGGGGCTGCTGACACTCGGATGGGTCCCCTGGGAAGGACTCTTGTCTGGGGAGGGTGAGTGCTCCCATTACCCTCGGCCTCACTGCTTGCTCCAGCCGAGCTGGCGAGCAGAGCAGGTGAGGTGCAGGCAGGGAAGGAGAGGAAAACACACACGTACTGAACAGCCTGCACACCAGGCACTGTGCCGGGTGCCTTCCGTGCCATCTCATTTAACCATTGCAACAGATCTTTAAGGAAGGCACTTATTTACATTTTCCCCCCCATTATGCTGTTTTGTTTTTGCAGTTGAAACACAGGTCCAGAACAGTTGAGTAAGTTGCCTGAGGTCCAAGAGCTATCAAGTGGTAGAGACTCTGTGATCTTAGGTGTGCTAAGTAAGAGAAGTTGTGCTTTTTAAATTTTACCACCTCTTGGGACTTCCCTGGTGGCGCAGTGGTTAAGAATCCGCCTGTCAATGCAGGGGACATGGGTTTGATCCCTGGTCCGGGAGGATCCCACATGCCACGGAGCAACTAAGCCCCTGTGCCACAACTACTGAAGCCCGCACGCCTAGAGCCCGTGCTCTGCAACAAAGAGTAGCCCCTTGCTCGCCGCAAGTAGAGAAAGCCCACACGCAGCAACGAAGACCCAATGCAGCCCAAAATAAATTAATTAA